>NW_022942752.1:0-1512 GCF_012274545.1 Fukomys damarensis | reverse complement strand
ATTGAAATAAGAGAAGTAAGCTAATTAACCCAGTGAAGGAAATTTCAAGTCAGATCACATGGAGGCTGTGGTTTGGGTATTGCTAGCACCTTTTATTTTCCATGAGAAATGGGCAAAAAATAGAACAGTCATTTGAAAAGTGTTTGAAAAACAGAATCTCCTATAATGTTGGAGCCTCTCAAATGGAGGCTTGTAAAGTTGGGGCCTGTAAAATTTGGGCTTATGAGAGCTTGGTTGCTAAAAATATTATCATTAAAAAGAAGCCAAGTTCTTGGAGTCAAGACCATGAGAAAGATGCTTTGAGGGCATTTCAGTATCAAAAAGACTCTCACAGGTTCATGGGTCCAAAAGTAAAAGATTTTGCCTGGAGAAAAGATCCCCAGGACACTCTGGTCATAAATTGGTTTTCCAAGATTCATTTCATGATGTTCAGCCTCTTAAGCACTAACAAAAAAAAAAACTCCTGCAGCTATGATTCAAGGTTGCACAGCCACTGCTGTAGCAGCTTAGATATCTTGGCATCATCCACACTGTCCTGGTTTTACAGGCATACAAAATATAAGGAGTGAGGTCAGAAAGGCTTCCACCCAGATTTCAGAAGAAGGCTTAAGTGGCCAGGCAGTGTGATAGTGAAATCAAAGTTACTATAACAGTGAAGCCTAAAGTATAATGGAGACCCCGGGAAGTTAGAAAAGCCAAGAATGTGAAACATCTGAGAAAGGCCACAGGCACTAAGTGGAAATTGCCACAAAAAAGAAATCACAGGGGCTGCAACAGGTGACACTAGAAGCATGGGACAATCCAAACTCTTTGGCACTCATATTTTTGCCTCAGAAACTAGACAGCAAGTATAGGATGTGATGTGTGTCCTCCCTGGCTCCTCCTTTCTCTGCTTTCTGGCAACACGTCATGAAATGCATTCCTCAACTATGTACCTCTGCCATACTGATTCTAGGTCAGAGCTGGCCAATTATACACTGTAATTATAAGATAAAATAAACCTCTCCTCCTTGAAATTATGAGTCCCAGTTATTTTATCCCAGCAATGAAGGTGAGCAAGAAAATAGTCTTACTTGCGAAATTTAAAGCTAATTCTAAATTCTATATTGGAATGGGTAGCACTGCGAAAGCAAAAATAATTCAGACAACAAACAAAATTGGGGAATTTATACCTGATATCAGGATCTACTGAATGCTAATTATCAAACTACTATAATATGAGCCTAAGAATAAGTGAATAGATCAAAGGAGCAGAATAGAGAGTGTAGAAAGACTCTGGATACTTCAATGTGAGCAGGAACAGTCTTAAAATTGAATCTCAATTAGAATTTCAAAGCACTTAAGTGAAATAAAGCAGACACATAAGACAACCTACTAATTGGTTTGATTCCCATAAAATTGTAGAGAAAGTGAATCTATAATGATAAAGGCTATTAGGACTAGGAGTGGACTGCAAATGGACACAAGAGAATCTTTCAAGTCTTTAGAACCTAATCTATATCTTAACCATGG
>NW_022942751.1:0-622 GCF_012274545.1 Fukomys damarensis | reverse complement strand
ATGGTCATTTTAACTATGTTGCTTCTTCCTATCCAGGAGCAGGGGATGTCTTTCCATTTTCTTGTATCCTTTTCAATCTATTTTTTCAGAGTGCTGTAGCTTTCAGTGTAAAGGCCTTTAGCTTCTTTCATTAGATTGATTCGTACATATTTCACTTTTTTTTTGGATGCTATTGTGAAAGGAATTGTTTTCTTAATTTCTTTCTCAGTGAGTCTGCTTTTTTGTGTACAAGAAGGCTATTGATTTTTGAGTGTTGACCTTATATCCAGTTACTTTGCTGAAAGTGTCAATTAAGTCTAGAAATCTTTTGGCAAAGTTTTTTGGGTCTTCTATGTAGTGTATCATATCATCAGCAAATAATGACAGCTTTACTTCTTCCTTTCCCATTTATTGCTTTAATTTCTTTCTCATGTCCAATTGCTGTTGATAATGTTTGCAGAACAATATTGAACAGGAGTGGTGATATTGGACACCCTTGTCTTGTTCCTGATTTTAGTGTGAATGTTTTCAGTTTTTGGCCATTTAATATGATTTTGACTATTGGTTTTTCATAGATAGCCTTTATGAAATTGAGATAAACATCATCTACTCTAATTTTCTGCAGCTTTTTTATTATGAATGG
>NW_022942750.1:0-222 GCF_012274545.1 Fukomys damarensis | reverse complement strand
TATTTTTTCTAATATATTAGGTGTGAGCTGCGATATCACAATCTTGGCTTTATATTTCTGGCTTGGGAAATGAGGATGATATTTTCTTGGTAAGGCTACCAAGAAAACATAATCTGATTTGAATGTGAAGACCTCTATTTAATATATGAAAGAACATGCCAAGTAAATAGATGAATATAAAAATCTAGTATTCAAGGGAAATCTTAAGAGTACAAATATAAA
>NW_022942749.1:0-299 GCF_012274545.1 Fukomys damarensis | reverse complement strand
GGCAGGTGGCAGACCACTGAGCAAAATCCCCGGCTGATCAGATATTTTATTGGGGGGGAGTCTGTTTTTTTTTTTTCCAGTATCGGGGCTCGAACTCAGGACCTTGTGCTTGCAAGGAAAGCAAAGCAGCACTGAGCTACATCCCCAGACCTCTAACTTTTTTACTTCACATATTCTTGATGTTATTCCTTTATCCATGGAACAGCTAGCAAAAATTTCCCCATTCTGTATACTGTCTCCTCACTCTATTTGTTGTTTCCTTTGCTGTGTAACAGTTTTAAAATCTGATATGATCCTGT
>NW_022942748.1:0-363 GCF_012274545.1 Fukomys damarensis | reverse complement strand
AGCCTTCAGAAACGTGTATACTTGCGAATAAGTTCAGTTTGAAGGTAGAACACAAAAGCACTGGGCAGAGTGCTTTTGCGGTTTAAAGTGCAGTTTGTCCCAGGAAACAGCTTCTTTTGCGGCTTAGCCCTTTGAAATCATAGCGGTTACTTTCTTGAATATGAAGTACTTCCCAGAGAAATGTGCTGCAATGCTGTGAGTTTACCAGTTAAGTCCACACCTTATATGGAGTAAAACTGTATTCAATTTTGTTTGTAGTTCTCTGCTGGCAGAGATTGAAACGCTGTTGTGAGGCACTTAAGTAGAAAAGCCCTTATGGCCTAAGGGAGTGCCCAGCAACTCTGAGGTTACAAAGGCCTTCAG
>NW_022942747.1:0-593 GCF_012274545.1 Fukomys damarensis | reverse complement strand
ATGCACTGGGTATTTCCAAGGACCCGCGCATCGCACCGCCGTGCCCGTGCGTAGTGCCGGGCCCGCGAGTAGGGTGAGAGCTCGATGATGGGGACGGGACAGGCTCCCCACTGCACTCCCCGCGTCTAGTAGTTTACATTTCGGGGGGCGTGGAGCACCGTTTCATGCGACCTGCAGTTTTCGGAATGACGTAAGAAGGGAAGTCCCTCCCCCCGGGCTCAGGCTGAGGGTGAGGGTTAGTATGAGGATTCCGGTGAGTGACAGCCTCGCAGTTTCTGCACCTGGGTATCGGCGTGCGGCTTTCCTAGTGAGTATCAGCATGAGATTTCACCCTAGGCTCAGCCCCAGTGGAGGAGGTCGAGGACCGCCCTCCGGGAAGGTAGGAATCAGGTGGGGGCCTAGGGTTAGGGTTAGGACAGGGGAGCACGACACGGCAGGAATTCACACAGCAGACAATTTGGCCGTGAGAGGTAAGGTGAGGACAGTGAGTTTTTTGAAGGTCGGATGTGCCGTGGTTTTCCCTCGGACCAGAGCCTTGCTGCCTTCGGAGAATCGGGAGGGAGGCGCCATCGCCTAGCGTCAGAGCTACATTT
>NW_022942746.1:0-705 GCF_012274545.1 Fukomys damarensis | reverse complement strand
TCACTGGCTCCATCACTATGGACCTAGAGTGAAACACTACATCACTGATGGGGAGTGCATAGTGGAGCAAAGTTGTTCATCTCATGGTACCTGGGAATAAAGACAGAGAGGAAAGAGGCTGGGGCTCAGTATGCCCTTCAAGGCCATGCTCCCCAGAAACCTAACTGACTTCTGCTAGGATCTGTCTCCTAAAACTTCCACTTCATCCTAGAGTGCCATGGGCTAGCAACCACACCTTTGACACATAAAATGTAGGTCGCACCCTAAATCCAAACTATAACACAAGGAATGACAGGCCAGGAGGGGCCAATGTGAGATGGGTTGTGGTAAAATGAGATGAGATGGGTTGCAGTGGGGTTGGGTGGGATAAGAAGAGGCAGGAGGAAATGAGGTCGGGTGGAGTGGCATGGGATGACACAAAGTCTGGGTGCAGCTGCTGCAATCTTTGGAAAAGAGATTATTTTTTTCTCTGACAAGGGAGAAGTATGGACACAGGCAAAGAATAGCAAAAGGAAGAGGGAGAGAATTCAACTAAGTTTTTGTGGACCATTATGAAGACTCTGAAGAAACAAGCATATGAAATAATTTGGAATAGCAAACAACTTCGAGCGGGTTTGAGAAGAGCGTAAAATGGTTATCTGTACCTAGAAGGCATCTGGGACCTGACCAAAGATCAAGCGAGTATGGTCAAAGCTAGGAGAACTT
>NW_022942745.1:0-2074 GCF_012274545.1 Fukomys damarensis | reverse complement strand
ATGTACTATTATAGTTTTTCACACCAGAGAAACTATTCAGTATTTACACGTGTGACTTATTAGATTCATTCTTTGGATTTTTAATTTTAAAACAGCAAGTTTTCTTGATTTCTAGAAGCACATTTAAAACCTTATTTAGATAACCCAGTTTTCTGCGTTCTAAGCTCTCATACTTGCCCTGTTCCACCTGTTGAGCTCAGGTGGGTAGGTGGGTGCGTCGAGTGAGCTGCAGTTTGGTTTGAGGTTCATTTCTGAAGAAAATGTTCCTTGAGTCTAGGAGGGGAACTTATTTAACTTTTATAATTTATTTGTAGATTGCTGTAAAAATGAATTACACCAAATAGTACGATTACTTTCATCTACACTTTGCAAGCCATCTTTCTGATGCAAGCTACTATGAATTCTGTAGTTTACCTATCAGCGTCTGAACTATTTTTCTATAAGAAACCTTTAAAAGATGTTTTTCAATGCAAGATTGGAATTAAAATGGTATCATTAAAAATGTAGTGGAAAGAATGAAAATAGTCTTTTACTAAATGTGAATGTTATACCAATATTCTTAGTGTAATCATCATCATTTTCATTATTTTGAAGTATTTACCAAGCATCTATTTGATCTATAGCCATTCCGTGATAATGGTTAGGTCCCTTGGATTCCATTTGATGTAACTGCTGCTTGTGGACAGGACACCTTTTTAATGAGATGATGTACACATTTCCTGTACATTTCCTGTGAGAAATAAATGTATAAAATATAAAACTGTACTGTATTAGTTCCTTTTTCACCATTGTAGCTAAATAAGTCCTGGCTCTTTCTCTATAGGAAAATAGAAAGATATGAGAGTCCCTTCTGTCCTCAGTGATCTCAAAGTTAAGCTGATGAAATAACATCTTTACTTTCTCAGGTAATAATTGAATCTATTCTACTTTCTTAGAATAGATTAGAAACAATGAAATTATTTGCCTGTGGTGGGTGACCATAATTTATTCTCCTTAGCAGTAAACTGGAAGAATATATAAAAACATTAGACATGATGAGTTCTTAGCTCAGGGGTTGTAGACAGAGCATACATAGTCCAGACAAAAATATTGACCATTATATTACATTATACCTATTAGATAAATCTAGAGTTCCAAGTCAAGCCCTATATTTTCTAAGTCTGACCTTTCTACTTGAGAATTTATTATTGTCTGTCATTAACAATGTTTTAAAATATATCTCTATCAATTTGTTGATTTTATCTTTGGTAACTGTCTGACAAATTATTAGTTTTAAGAAACCAATATGGAGAAAAATATTATTTCTTTGTGAGCATTCATATTCATTAGATTATGTCACTGGTTTTCCTTTTCTTTTTACATTTTGAGTGGTGCTTAAAATTATAATTTGACATTAAACTATATAAGTGATATCTGCTTTTATAAGATTGAGGAAGGTACATTCCGCCTAATTCATTCAGTATTCATATTAAAGGACATCATGATATTTTCATTTTCCTTATGTCTGAATATGTTAGTGTCCTAAATAAAAACAGTTTTATTGACTGGCAGTACAAGTCTGACAAATATATCTTATTATAATAATTTAATGACATTTAAAAGTATGATAGATATATTCTTGTATTCAGCACTCTCTCAAAAAAAATTTAAGAATTTATTCTTAACCTAGAGAAATTTGTGAACAACAACAGTCCCTACTGTTCCTCCATACGTTATTTTTCTCATAGTAGCTAGAATAACCCTTTTAATTTTGGGTAAATTCATGTCTTTTCTTCTAATTTAAACTCTCCAATAGCTTCTGCTATTAGAATAAAGCTTCAGCTCTTTTTGATGATGTCTAATGCACAATCTATTTCACCACTTATATCTCTCTTCACTCCACTTCACATTTTCTTGAACTTAGCAAGTAGGCTCCCATCTTAAACACTCGCACCTGATGTATTTGCTTCATCTGTTCATCCCGTATATGCTTGGATTTTTATCTTTATTTAAATAGAAATACATAGCCTTTGGCCAGAGGACAGTCTTTGAAATATCAGCTACTATTACTCCTCACCATTTCATTAACTCTGTA
>NW_022942744.1:0-202 GCF_012274545.1 Fukomys damarensis | reverse complement strand
TGAGGCTTTGTCCCTAACTCCAACACAAGCAAGGTAAATCCTCTGGCAGGAGGTGATGCAGAGTTGGAGTCCCTGTCCTGTGGCACTGATTGCGGAGAGGAAAGAAAGAATGCGAGGGGGGAGGAGAAAAATTTGTGCTCTAACCCCCTTTACACTTTTTCAAGGGCATTTCATTCATTTAGCCAATGGCTGCCCTTCATGG
>NW_022942743.1:0-210 GCF_012274545.1 Fukomys damarensis | reverse complement strand
TTTTTTTTTTTTTTTTTTTTTTTGTACCGGGGATTGAATTTGGGTCTTTGCGCTTGCAAGGCAGGACACCAAACCACTGAGCTAAATCTCTGGCCCAACAATTGTCATATCTTGCCAGTGATTTAGCTCAGTGGTTCTGCTGCCTGCTTCACAAGCGCAAGGACACAAGTTCAATCCCTGGTACAAAAAAAAAAAAAAAAAAAAAAAAAG
>NW_022942742.1:0-618 GCF_012274545.1 Fukomys damarensis | reverse complement strand
CACTCATAAGGGAGAAACCACCCCTCTCAGGCATGGCCAACTCTCAGGGAGAACAAATGGCTGACTTGAGAATGTGCCTTTCATAGACAAACTCCTCAATGCAGGCCCAGAACTCCTCTCACCTCTTCCAGCAAGATCTTACTCCAGATCAGATTTCCCTGTCCCAGTCATCCCAGGGCCGGGCCCCAGTTAAGTTGGGACAGCTCCTGCACCTTTGAGCCCACTGAAAGTATTCAAACCAGACAACCTTAAGCACTGAAGCTGTAGATTTTGTAAATCTCATTAATGATTGATGCTCTGGATGTCTCTCAAGGACAAGGCTGTGAGAGAAAACATGAGATGCATACATAAAAGTGTCAAGTGGAGTTTATCTCAGTGAAGTTTATTAAGCCTTTATTGTTTATGACGGCCCTTAAAGCACCATAAGACACCTGTGCATTTGCTTGTTACAGGCAGTTTTCAGAACATTGAATTTCTTTTCTGGTTTTGGTCTTACCGACCCAAATCATCTTCTAGATTATCTTCTAGATCATTACATACAAACTTTCTCCTAGAGGATAAGTTCTTAGTTTCCAAATGATCCTTAGCATTCCAAGGTTATGTGGTTAGTTTAGGGCA
>NW_022942741.1:0-268 GCF_012274545.1 Fukomys damarensis | reverse complement strand
CCCACATAGAGACAAGCTGAGTGGAAGTAAACTAAACAGGTTATTTTGTCAGAAAAGGGTCGATCGCTTTCCAAAAGGCAGTGCCAGTGATCGACCTCCTACTGGGTAGCAGCTTCCTCTTTTATAGGTTTTACAGTCATGATATCATTCGGGTGATTACGTTTCATTTCCTCAGATCACGTTACGAATGTAGAAAGTACAGTAACACGGCAGTTCACTTGAACCCGGACGTAACAATTCTTTGCCACTGGGAGTTTATCTTAAGATT
>NW_022942740.1:0-215 GCF_012274545.1 Fukomys damarensis | reverse complement strand
GCAGAGAGAGTAGGTGGTGACAGTGTGTGACCAGAATTTGGTGACAGTGTTTTGCTCTGCACCGGAACAGGGAGTGGGATGCTCCTCCAGTGGACGGGCTACAAATAGTCCCACCGATGCCCTTCCTTTCAGAACCTCAGTGAACTGTCTCCTACATGGGTGAGTCTGCATCTCCTGTTTTACTTGACCATCTGCTCTTTGACTCATTCTCCTCT
>NW_022942739.1:0-491 GCF_012274545.1 Fukomys damarensis | reverse complement strand
ACTGACCTGGAACTCACTATGGAGCCCAGGATGGTCTCGAACTCACAGCGATCCTCCTGCCTCTGCCTCCTGAGTGCTGGGATTACAGGCGTGCGTCACCACGCCCGGCTTCTCATACCTCTGCATCTCCAATGCCACCCTCTCAGTCTTGGCCATGGCCTCTCACCTTTGTGACCAGCACTGTGTCCCCCTCTCCCGGAAAGTCACGTCCATGTCTCCCCGCTGTTGGAACCCTGGCATTGCTCTAGGCAGCTGTGTTTCTAGATCCACGTACTGAATCATGATGAACAAACTTCTCCCCCTTTGCCTTTCCCAGACATTCAATTAATTCCCTATGATGAGTGTTATCGTTATGTATGCCTAAATGCACCAATAGATGTTTTGCTATAAGAAAAAATTCAAGCTGGGTGTGGTGGTACACGCCTGTCATCCCAGCACTTGGGAAGCTGAGGCAGGAGGATCACTGTGAGTTTGAGACCAGGCTGGGCTAC
>NW_022942738.1:0-322 GCF_012274545.1 Fukomys damarensis | reverse complement strand
AAGGCACTCCACAATTTTCTCTGTGACATATATTTTTATCTTTATTCACCTTCTGTTCTCAAATTCAGAAAAATTAAATGAATAACTGTATCACCAGAATGGTTTCCAACTCCGGCCTTGTTATCCTAGTCATCGATAGAAGATATTACCACGAGGTAGGAGGGTAAGATCCTCGCCACTTAAATTAGAGCGCCACTTGTACAATCATTTCACAAAAGCCTCCATCTTCTCTTACCCAGCATCAGGTCTCAAATGTCCCTTTCTCCTTGGAGAGATTTCACTAACGGATGCCGTGCGCTCATGACAAGACACCTTTGCCTTC
>NW_022942737.1:0-237 GCF_012274545.1 Fukomys damarensis | reverse complement strand
GTTGATCTTAGAGAAGACTCATTTCTAGGCCCCAGATACCAGTGTGCCGTTCTCAGAACCACTCGTTTTGCTGTATACATTTTTCCTCACAGTTTGGTGGAGTTGTGTGTGTGTAATTCTGGAATTACCACCTAGTGGTCCCTGTAAAATATACTGTGTGGGATTCAGATTACCATTTGTTAAAAAAATGGATAAAATAATAATGATGAAATTTCTCGCGTAGCATCGTTGTAAACA
>NW_022942736.1:0-202 GCF_012274545.1 Fukomys damarensis | reverse complement strand
CACAAGAACACATCATATAGTTAACAGGTTAGGAGACATAATATTTCATATTTCATCTCCAGTATCATTTCCTGTGGTAATATTGACTAAATGAGGATCAAATGGGGAAACAATTCACATAGCAAGCATGTATGAAACGAATAAGGATTTCTATGAAGGAATGGGCTAGTGAGGTTTGGGTCCCCACCCAAGGTGCTCGATG
>NW_022942735.1:0-234 GCF_012274545.1 Fukomys damarensis | reverse complement strand
CTATGGCTCTCTTTTCATCTACTTCTCTTCTCTTTCTACATTTTCTTTGCCCATCCTATGTAGTCAATGTCATTTTATGTAGCATTTAAAGTCTAATGCCTCAAAAATTATTTCCCCCATACTTTCCTTCAAAACATATGTCAAGTAGCCTAATGGGTATCTCCAGCTACCTGGTAGTTATCTCAAAACTACCATGACCAAAACCTAAGTCTTGACCCCTTATACTATTTCACA
>NW_022942734.1:0-938 GCF_012274545.1 Fukomys damarensis | reverse complement strand
CCACAGAGAAAGGTGCTGCAACTCTGTGAGTTTACCAGTGAAGTCCACACCTTCTGTGCAGTAGAACTGTATTTCTTTGTGTGTAGTTCTCTGCCTGGCAGAGATTGATACATTGTTGTGAGCCACTTATATCACAAAAGCCCTTAAGGCCTAAGAGAGTGCCTAGCATCTCTGAATTCACACAAGCCTGCAGAACTCTGTATACTTGGTGATAGGTTCAGTATGATGTTAGAACACAAACGAACTAGGCAGAGGGCTTCTGCTGTTTAAACTGCAGTTTTCCCCAGGAAAGAGCTTCTGTTGTCGCTTAGCCGTTTAAAGTGAAAGCAGGCAGTTTCATGAATGTGAAGTACTCCACAGAGAAAGGTGCTGCAACTCTTGAGTTTACAAGTGAGTTCCACATTTGTGTGGAGTACAACTGTATTCCTTCTCGTGTATAGGTCTCTGCCTGGCAGAGATTGAAACACTGTTGTGAGGCGCTTGTACCACCAAATCCGTTAAGGACTATGGGAGTGCCTACCAGCTCTGAGTGCACACACGCCTCCAGAACTCTGTATACTTGGTAATAGGTAAAGTTTGACTTTAGAACACAAACGTACTCAGCAGCAGGCTTCTGGGGTTTAAACTGCAGTATTCCCTGGGAAAGAGCTTTTTTCGCCGCTTAGTCGTTTAAAGCGAAAGCAATCAGTTTCATAAATGTGAAGTATTTCACAGAGAAAAGTGCTGAAACTCTGTAAGTTTACCAGTGACATCCACATCTTATGTGGAGTACAACTGTATTCCTTTTCATGTGTAGATCTCTGTCTGGCCGAGATTGAAACACTGTTGTGAGGCACTTGTACCACAAAATCCCTTAAGGCCTAGGAGAGTGCCCTGCAGCTCTGAGTGCACACAAGCCTCCAGAACTCTGTATACTTGGTGATAGATTCAGTTTGACA
>NW_022942733.1:0-217 GCF_012274545.1 Fukomys damarensis | reverse complement strand
CAGCCTCCCAAGTGTGTACACTTGACTCTCAAGGTCGATCTGACACAAAGTAGCACAAGATCCCGAGCTGAAATGATCGCTGCCCTCTCCACAAGCGAGGCACATGCACAAGTTAGGGGTTAAGCTTCACTGCCTGGCAAATATCACCATCACCGCGACTCAAGACAGGAGCTGTCACGTCCTCTCTCCCAGCTCTGTTGGTGGCCCAGCAGCCCCA
>NW_022942732.1:0-276 GCF_012274545.1 Fukomys damarensis | reverse complement strand
GGTGGCTCTGGTGCTGGCATAGAAGGTAGAAGAGAGAACAGGTAGGGACCATCACAAGTCAACAAAAACATGGCGTTTATCCATTGCTTGCTATTTACAACTGCATTTCCTGAACTAAAAGCAACTGTCACTATTGCACAACAATAAGCTACAGATACACACCTCCCTCAGAGCAGAGCCACACTTCTGTGTCCCACAGCGCGTTGACCCCACTTGCCTCTGCATTTGTCCAGAAGAAGACTGAAGAATCAGACTTTAACTGGCTGAAATGTTTCA
>NW_022942731.1:0-312 GCF_012274545.1 Fukomys damarensis | reverse complement strand
TTTATCAGAGCTATTTTTAATGATGTTACTCTAGAATGTTCTCTCTCCTGATGATGCTTAAGATGCTAATAAAAAAAAATGGTACCAGGTAGCACAAGAGCAACAGAATTTTGCTGTTTTCTGGGTATTATTTTTCTCTTTGTTTTTTGATTTTGTTTTTTTAATGGAGTGTGCTGAATGTCTATAATTTTGTTCAGATGACTGCAGAACCTGGAAAAGCTGTTGCTGCTAGTGATGAATAACATACTGCTATTATTGGTCTTTTTATATAAATAAATATATACATATACACACACATATACATATATATAT
>NW_022942730.1:0-754 GCF_012274545.1 Fukomys damarensis | reverse complement strand
GAATAAACTCTAATAGTACATAATTTCTCTTAATGACAAATTTGACAATGTGAAATATTAAGACAAGGGCTTAAGGCGTAGGGAAAGTGGGAATTGTAGAACAGAGGGAATATGCAGAAGAAAAAATAGGATAAGATATTTGTAAATGGTAGGAGAGTAGGGATGAAGGGAGGGCAGGGACAAGAGCAAAACATGAGAAACAAGAACTGTCATGTAAAGGTACAAGACAACAACAATGAATATAACTGTACTGTATACCTCCTAGGGACCAATAGACCCAAGAAGGAAAAATGAATGTCCCCAACTGCACCATGCTAAGATGTGAGGGTGTTTCACTTGGAAGAAATGAACATTCATGTTGGACCCTACCACCACTCTTAGCAGAAGCAGGGCCATCTGAGGAAAACAAGGCTACCTGTGGGCTGGGTTCCTCACCTGAGAAACAGTGTGCTGCTCATGTTGGTTATAGGACCTGCGGGAGGACCTTCTCAAAAGTTGGAGCTGCAATGATGCCCCATGGCCCAGGCTGGGGCCCCCTTACCCCTTCTCATCACAGGAGCCTCCAAGTAGTAGCACAGTCCTTGTTTCCAGCCATTCCAAGGACCCAACCCTTCCAACATGATTGCGGTGGGGTGTACCAAGATTTCACTACAAATTCAAGGCTGGGGAAGCACACCTGTGACTACTTAAAGAATCTCAAACACAATTAGATCCTAGAATGAATCCAAAACCTTCCCTTCTTGCAATGCCATCT
>NW_022942729.1:0-227 GCF_012274545.1 Fukomys damarensis | reverse complement strand
TGGGGTGAAATGGCTGACCTTGGAGTAGCAGATATCAGAGCCCACACTATAAAAAGACACAATGGCTGTCAATGACAATTTGAGTCCAAAGATCAGGTTTTTAGTTTTTGTTACCATAGCACACATTTGCAATGATTGACCTGCATCGCAGGGAGTGGCACACATACGTAGCACATCTTAATTGTTTTGCTTAGCCTTCGTCCTCCATCTATATTTCCCCTTCCCAT
>NW_022942728.1:0-358 GCF_012274545.1 Fukomys damarensis | reverse complement strand
CAGATCCGGCGGCATCAGGAGCTGAGTTCACGAGCATGGTCTTGTGAAGCGGGTGAGCTGACCTGGAGCCAACCTGAGAACCTGGCCCATCACCTCCTGAGTAGAGGCTTTCAGGGCCCCAGGCAGCACGGAATCGACTGTCACTAATAGGATGTATCCTGATTCCAGAAGCACGGATGTGAAAAAATGCAGCCTCTGAGTCCAGGAAGTGTGGTGCTAGCAGAGGGCGCTGCTCGTGGGTGATTTGGGAGAGAGAGTTACTATGGCCCAGTTCCCAGAGTGACACGGGGATCGGGATCGGGCAGAGGCAGGATTCACCAAGGCGTGGGGAAGGGAGGGCTCTGGCAGGCTCTGACGT
>NW_022942727.1:0-1122 GCF_012274545.1 Fukomys damarensis | reverse complement strand
TGTAACTGTACTGTATCCCTAAAATGTACCAATAAATTGAATTAAAGCTGAAAAAAAAAAGAATGTATACTTTTCTTCTGAACTACACTCTAATTACTTGGGACCCCAGGATTCCTGCTAGGACAGCCACAAACCTGTTTCTAAGACCTGAAAGTCTCTCTTCTTCAGGTCCACAAACTGTGCTTTCCTGAGGCAGGATTGTGGGGCAAGGTTTCACTGTTCAGAGGATGGTATGGACAGAATTTGGATAAGTCAGCTAAAGTATCCATATATGTGCAACCAAATTCCTTGGTGCAGGATGGAGTCAGAGGTGGGAAAAAATCAGAATGGCCTATGGACTAAGGGCTAGATGTTCCCAGCTTGACTAGAAATCAGAAAAATCTAAAAGTTATAAATTCAAGCCAGTTTTCCATGTTTCTTTGTAAGGGTGGGGTGGAGCTAGAATGTATTGTATTTAACAGTTTCTTAGCTGGATCTTTTACTTTTGGTTTTTTGGTCTATAGTATGTGAGCTTGCAATTATAGTCTTGCTGTAGCACTCTTAAATGTTAGAGGTTGTCTGTTCTTTGTGCAATCAGATAATTTAGTGAAAGAAACACACAAAGAAATGTAAAACTAAACCACAGAGCTTACAAGAATAAGTATACCATGTGAGTCTCTTAAAATGCTTTATTTGATATCCGTTTCCTGGATTCTCATTACATCTTGGGGTCTCCAGGTTCCCTTGAGCTCTGCAAAGCCCTTAGCCTACTCTCCAATAACCCAACAGCAGACTAAAATATTCCATACTTTTTTTTCCTAGAGATACTGAGGACTGCACCCAGGCCCTTCACAATGAACCATATCTCCAATTTGCCCTGCTCTACTGCTGTTTTTGGAGGTATGGTCTTGCTGCATCACTAAGTTGCCCAGGCTGGATTCAAACTTTCAATCCTTCTGCCTCAGCCTCCCAGGATGCTGGGATTACAGGCATGTGCCACCATGCCCAGTGTCCCTATGATTCTTGCCCCTATGAACACAGAGAAGCTGGCCCAGAAAAAGAAGAAAGGAAGACCACCAATCCTGTTAAATTCCCGAAGACTCATTTCCTGCTTTCATTAGGTCCTTCCTATCTACTCCTGAC
>NW_022942726.1:0-1220 GCF_012274545.1 Fukomys damarensis | reverse complement strand
TTTTAATTTTTCTGAATTCATTTTTATTATCATTAAATTGCCACATGAACAAGATTTAAGAAGTTAAATCATACTGAAAGGATGAAAAATGAAAGAAATAAATTTATATTCTGCTTTGCCTCTCCTCCAACTTTTGGACTCGCACCTGTGGCAACCCTTCATCTGTTAGTTTCTGTTCACTGCAGTTGATCACCATAAATTGCTTCAGCTACCATTTCTTCTTTGTGAAGTTTGGACTTTTTTTT
Source organism: Fukomys damarensis (assembly GCF_012274545.1). Taxonomy (NCBI): domain Eukaryota; kingdom Metazoa; phylum Chordata; class Mammalia; order Rodentia; family Bathyergidae; genus Fukomys; species Fukomys damarensis. The sequence continues at coordinate 975 of NW_022942726.1, read as the reverse complement.
TAACTCCATTGACAAAGGAAAGCAAACCGAACAAGGAAGGAAATTAAAAATTAATTTCATTCTCACTATAATGTGGAAGAGCTCCCCAGGCCCAAGGGTCAGGAAACCCTGCCAGGGTTCCTCTGCCATACACAAGTCACAGTGAGCCTCTTTACAGCTGGGATTATTTTAGCAGCCGTCAGAAGTCTCAGTCTATCAGCCGAACCAGTAATGTCTATCTCTGTGTCCAGGTCATTTCATTGAAAGGAATCTGTTGGATGTTTAGATCCAACACCTATTTTCTTAGATTCTATGCTAACTTCTGAAGTTTGCTTTTTAGTTCAACTTTGGGAAAAAATTTTAGAATCTCATCTTCAAATCCATCTAATATATTTTAACTGAAGCCATCATACTTTTAATTCTCTGAAGCTTTCTCTCTTCCTCCAGTTACATCTTTTTATAATATCCTATGCTTATTTCAACAATTCAATCTTAAGTTTCCTTTTTCTGTGCATGTTAATTATACTTTTATTCAAAATTCTCTCCACCGTTTGTTTCCTTGGGGTTCTATTCTCTTTCACTCATTTCTTCTTTTCTCCTCAAACTGAAGACATTCCTTACTTAGATGCTCACATTTAAAAGAAACACTAAAAGAGCGGATTGGGGAGTCTCAAGGAAAGAGAAAGAGAAGTGGCCAGAACTTTGTTTTGATGCCTGGGCTTCACATTAGGGAAATGAAATGAGAAACCAGTTTTTTGTTGTTCTTTTTAAAACTTGTTTTGATTTTGTATGTTTTTGTTTGCTTATTTAATGTACCCTAACTCTCCACCCCCACCTTTTCCTTGTCTGAGAACCTCAATGTGTCATTATCTACAAGTTTTATCCCTGGCCTTTCTTCTTTGTTTTTTTTTTTCCACAGTGGAACTCTATGAACTTTGGTTTTAAATACAAACCTTGCCCTGACATTTAGGATCAGAGAAAGAAAGAAAGTTTGGA
>NW_022942725.1:0-231 GCF_012274545.1 Fukomys damarensis | reverse complement strand
TGCCTACTAGAGTTTGATGCTCCGTGTGTCCTGATGTTTGACCCTGGACATATTTGGACTCAGCCTGCAACTGTAAGTAGGTTTTAGCATTTTTAAAATCAATGACCCAAACTGGATTTGTATTGCTGTCCCCAAAAAGTCCTGATGGGCCTTCTCACCTTCGTTGCACTGCTGAGGTCCAGCTGCTGTAAATTACCCTTCTAAAATTGTAGTGAAAGAGCTTTGCTTCTC
>NW_022942724.1:0-206 GCF_012274545.1 Fukomys damarensis | reverse complement strand
AGTCACCAGGACTCTTCTCAAGGTCAGGAGGAATTTCCATCACCAAATCTAAAGGCCCTGTCTCTGTCCTCAGCAGGGACCTTAACAGTTGCTTAGCAGTTTCTTTGGTGCTTTGGGATCCCAAGAGTCCCTCCCCTCCAGGTGCACTCTTCTAAGCCTGGGGCTAACTGCCAGCTGCCCCTGACGCCACCCACACTTTCACTGCT
>NW_022942723.1:0-239 GCF_012274545.1 Fukomys damarensis | reverse complement strand
TTTTCTCTCATTTATCCATATTTGAAATTTGCAATATTCAGAAGTTATAGGAAAGAAAGGAAAGGAGGAAGGAGGAGAAGGAAAAGAAGGAAAGGGAAAGGGGTGGAAGAAAAGAAGGAAGGAGGGAGGGACCGAGGGAGAGAGGAGGGAAGGGAAGGGAGTCAGGTTTGAGGGAAGTAGGGGAGAAAGACAGAAGAAAGCTACCCAGTTCTGCTTGACAAAGCCTCCTGTCATCTCTC
>NW_022942722.1:0-221 GCF_012274545.1 Fukomys damarensis | reverse complement strand
GCTTTTTAAGAAGATGAGATCCCAGCTGTTCATTCTTTGTGCTAGTTCTGGTGGTACTGAGGATTTGTTCATAAAATCTTTTCCTATGCTAATATCTTCAAGAGTTCTATCTAGCTTATCTTCCAACAAGTTTAATGTTCTCTTTTAATATTTAGACCTTTAATGCATTGGATTTTAGTTTAGTGCATGGTGAAAGATAAGGGTCTACTTTTAATCTTTGG
>NW_022942721.1:0-254 GCF_012274545.1 Fukomys damarensis | reverse complement strand
TTATTTTTGTAGAAGGCTTTATAGTTATAGATCATACATTCAGATCCTAATCATTCATATTAATTTTATATATGCTCTGAGTTAAGGTTTAACGTTCATTTCCATTTTATGTACAAACTATCATTTTAGTACTGCACTTGAAAAGACGTTATACAGAGCAGATCAGTAAGAAGTGCCCACTGTCCAGCCATGTGGGGAGCTTATGGCACCTCCTCCACCACCTCCAGTGCCCCTGGCCTCCATAAAGCAGACTA
>NW_022942720.1:0-293 GCF_012274545.1 Fukomys damarensis | reverse complement strand
AACAGTATAAAATGTCCTCAAAGATTTGAAAATAGAGGGTCCAAATATTTAGCTCAGATGATGCGGGGATGCTTCACAAGTGCAAGGTCCACACTTCAATCCCAGGACAAAAAAAAAAATTAAAAATAGAACTATCATATGATCCAGCAACTCCACATTTGAGTATATATCCAAAAGGATTGAAATAAATGGTTGCACAGAAATATCTCTGCTCTTATGTTTATATAACTATTATTCACTACAGCTAAAGAATCAACATAAATGTTCATCAGTGTAATAAAGAAAATCTGTAA
>NW_022942719.1:0-205 GCF_012274545.1 Fukomys damarensis | reverse complement strand
TCAGAACTATTTTAAAATAATTTCTGCTATTAAGTTCCCTCCATTTGTTGCACTCTGTGGCAGTTGTCCTTGAAAACTAATGTAGTATGTTATAATATTGTGGGAGGAACTGGTAAATGACACACAGAGATGCAGAAGTGGAAAAAAATAAACGTTTACTTTGTTAGCAAAGGGTTGGCCTGCACCAAAGGCTGTGCCAAATGAC
>NW_022942718.1:0-211 GCF_012274545.1 Fukomys damarensis | reverse complement strand
TTGCTGGCTACCTGGTACAACCTTCTGCCTTGCAGTTGGGTGCTAAATACAGAAATGTAAAATATATACTTTCTTTGCCCAGTAATTTTCAGTCTAGGATTTGTCCTAAGGAGGTAACCACCCGATGCAAAAAGTACACTTATAAGTGTGTTTGTAAAAGTATATCATGGGGGAAAACTGGAACCACATCAATGTTTATCTATAGAAGACT
>NW_022942717.1:0-1977 GCF_012274545.1 Fukomys damarensis | reverse complement strand
ACACACACACACACACACAGCACCAAAAATCCCAAAGCTTAGGTTGCATCTCAGCCTCCAGGCTCTTCTAGGGAGCGTGAACCTTCTTACAGCCAGAAATAGCAGCCACTGTCAAATCCTGATGCTCCTGAAGACAGAAAACCTTAGTAATAATACTGCCTTCTCGTCATTGCCGTGGTGTGTTTCATCTTTGTCTCGACTCTCTCAAGGACCTAAGCCTACCTGACTGCCTATAATATTTCTACCCACCTCATCTATCTATACATTTCCCCTCTGAAGAGGTATCTCAAACTGCCGAGAGGGACCAAGGGGCGATGACCGCTCTGGCTACTTCCGGCTGAAAGGGGTCGTAGTTGTGATTGGCAGTCAGAGATACCCTCCAGAGTGTCTAGGCCCTTAATAGGTGTCAAGTATTTCCAACATGGGTAGGCATATAGCTTTAAGCTATATGGAGGAGACAAGGCCAAAGGGAAAGTTAAGTTACATTGGCCAAACATAAGATCCACAAGACCGTCATGGGGAGAGCCAACAAATATTTCCACCAGGAAGACCAGTAATAGCTTCTACGTTTGTGATGTGCACTCACTACTGCATATCCTGCCTTTGTTGTCCCGTTTTCCATGAAGGAAATGTCATCACAGAAAAGGGTCAAGTCAGGGTCAGGAAGGGTTGTGTCCAATGTCTTCTCAGGCCCAGCATGTATGGAGAATTCTTTTTCGCAGCTTTGTCTGTCAGGTTCAATTTCCTCCCTTTCTGGTAGAAAGGTGGCAGGGTTCAGGAGGAACATGTCCTTATTTCAATGGCTCTTCCTTCAAAAAGGACAGCCCGATATTTAAGAAGTTGGCTGTCTGACAACTACAAGCTCTGTTTGGAAGAAAGAAGTCCTGCCACGTTGTGGGTGTGTATTCTGTGAGAGCCGTGCCTAAAATCAGCTTGGATGCCTCTGGCATTAGGAGAGTACCGTGGCTATAGTTCTAAAGCATGCAGCCCACCCCTTTGCTACGATATCTAATTCATGACTTAGATACCCTACAGGCCACTGGGTTCTGGGTCCTGCCTGAGCTCTCCCAAAGCCATGCCCCACCCTTGGTCCACATACAAATGGAAAAGGTGTCCTGTCTGTAAGCTCCGTGCAGGGGTGTTTAGTAGCGCTTGTTTGTTTCTGGAATGCAGTTCGGGCATCATCTTCCCAGGTTAAAACACGGGTATCTGCGTTTTGGGCTTCTTTTATACGCGGATAAGAGGGCATGCAATCTCACCATCCTCTGCTATCCAAAGCCGAAAAAGCCGGTAATTCCTAGGAATCCCTTTAGTTGTTTTAGGGCCTTGCCCTGTGGGAAGGAAAGCATTGGTTTAATTCTTTCTTCCCTCAGTTTTTGTGTTCTCTTCCATATAAGGCCCAAAGACTTCACCGCAGGGCTGCAAAGTTGTGCTTTACATCTAGCAACCTTGCAACCCCCATCCGCAAGAAAATTTAGCAGAGCAGTGCTCCCTTCCTGAGGCTTCCTGTCAGCACCGGGAGACCGTGTGTGTGTCTGCAGCAGGCACGGACTGGCCGCCCAAAGGCTTCTCCTCTGCACCGCTGCTCCAGGCCATGAGTTCGAAATGCAGCTGAACCACCGGCTTCAGTCGCTCTTCGTGGATGGGAGAGGGCTCCGTTCCCTCTTCATCCACAGTTGGAAAATGGACTTCGCTGAGCCCCACTCCCAGGACGAGCCACCTGCTGTTGTTCCTTAGTGAAGACCAGGAAGCTGAGGTCTTCCGGGCCCTGTCGGAGCTGGTGAACTGGAACACTGACACCACCGTCCGCGGGGCCAGAGAAGCCCAGAGGGAACGTAGCTGTGCCTTGTTCTTCATTGAAAGTGTTTTGGAGGGATTTTCAAAGAAACTCTGCTCCTTAGAGTTCTCTGAGGTAAGGAAGCCAGGCCCCAACCCGTGCTGCCCTCCAGAGACCAAGTCCTGGAGGGGAGCCGCTGA
>NW_022942716.1:0-387 GCF_012274545.1 Fukomys damarensis | reverse complement strand
AGAGAAATGCCTGAAGCTCATTAAGAGAGGAGGGAACAAGAGGACAGGGGAGACCTGCTGGGAAGAACTTAACCTGTGATGGAAGCTAGAGCTCATAAACACCAGATGGACCTTGAGGCCTCAGACAGTGGGTGAGGATAGTTACTGTTATGCTTGCACTAAATGACACCAATCCCAGTGCCAAAAGCCACTCTGAGTGATGAGGTGAAGCAGGCTGCAGTGGTGATCAGGAGGTCCACCTCTGGGCTCTCAGGTAAGCTCTGGATCCTGTCTTGGCTCCCAGCTCTATCTGCAGAGGAGACTTGCAGAGCTGGCAGTCTCACTTTGGTTTGGAGTTTGCTGTGTACTTCTTGGCAGGAGGAGTCAATCCTGCAACTGCGAGTGCCC
>NW_022942715.1:0-219 GCF_012274545.1 Fukomys damarensis | reverse complement strand
ATGAGAATTTGAAAATTTAAAGTACAATAAAGGTTAAAGACAAAGATGAAGTAGCAGTGAAGTAGGTATAAGAGTTATAAATCTGTAAGAATTAAGATCAAAGAACTATTTTTAAAAGAAAACAAAACCCACTGAGATTCCAAAGGTAGATACAACGAATAAAGACAGAAAAAAGTGAAGACAAAGTTCCTTAAAGCAGAAAGATGCTGAGATCTGAAA
>NW_022942714.1:0-331 GCF_012274545.1 Fukomys damarensis | reverse complement strand
TATAAAGTACATAACATCATCCATCTGCTAACAGAATAATTTGATTTCCTTACTACCTATTTATATATCTTTTATTTCGTTGTCTTGCTTCATTTCTCTGACTGACTTCCAGTATTTGTATGTTGAATAAGTGAAGTAAAAGTGAAATATTTTATTCAGATCATAAAGGAAATGATCCTAAGTAGCCACCATTCAATGTTGATTGCGGGTTTGATATACATATCTATATACCTATATAGATATATATATATATCTATATATCTCTATGTATCTATGTGTTTGTTATGCTGAGATATGATCCTCATATCTAACTTATTCAGTTTTATAATGA
>NW_022942713.1:0-641 GCF_012274545.1 Fukomys damarensis | reverse complement strand
TATTTTTTAAATTATAGTTGCTTTATACACACCTGCAACTATTTAAAATAAAATAAATAAGACTGGTACGAATAAGGAGAGAATGAGACCAGGATTATGTGTGAAAGAAAAATGCAAAATCAAAATGTCTGCCCGTTGCTCTCCAATACAGACACATATGCAAGAGATTTAATAAGCTTTTGCACAACTTTTCAGTAACTTACCTCATCATGTATATTTCGTTATACTCATCATTTCTTTTCCAAGTCTATGATAAAACCTCAACATTCCTAGCACACAGCAAATACATCATGGGATTGTTTGGAACTTGAATAACTTATAAGATGTATAACAAACTCTGATAATTCCAGTATTCTAGCCCTACATAATGAGTTTTGGAGAAGGTCAAGTAAAAATAATGTAAAACAATGGTATCTGTACTGTATTCATTCCAGGGCATTTTGTTACTTGACTTTAAAAACTCTCACATTTCTGTACACAAATACACATATACACACAGAGATACACACACACACACACACAAACACGTGCACACCATCGCAGCCTTGCACTATTTTCATCATAGATCAAAGCCCACAAATATCTTTTGTCTTGGACATCAGATGTAGAGGAAGTAACTTTCAGATCTTTGGACACACAGC
>NW_022942712.1:0-362 GCF_012274545.1 Fukomys damarensis | reverse complement strand
AGCAGATCTGCCTGGATCTCTGGGCCTCCAAAATGATCTGGATCACAAGTTACTAATTAACAAGTGTCAGACATTAACAGGAAGAGAAAGACACAGAAGCAAAACAAAAAGAACAAGCACTCACCAATTGGTTTGTAAAGTTTAAGTGCTCAACACAGTAGGGGTCTTTTAGGGGCAGCTTGATCTCTAGCAAGTGTCTCATAATTAGCATTTAACCCTCTCTGTGTCCTATTTAATTTTGCTGCTTTTTGACACTGTTTTCCAAATTCAGTCTTCTACAAAAGGAAATTGCCCCGCCTTTTAGCTATTTGTTTTCAATCAAAAGGAGGTAAAGCATCAGTTGTCAGAGAATCAAGCATTGC
>NW_022942711.1:0-243 GCF_012274545.1 Fukomys damarensis | reverse complement strand
CATCCCGGCGCACTGGGAGATGGAGAATCAAAGGTCAGAAGCAGGCTATTGTGACTCGTGACTCTGCACAGAAGTCTGCCCTGTATCTCCCAGATCCAAGGTGTACTTTTATTTTTGCTTTTCTCTTTCCCTTTCTGTTTGGCCCAAGTTTGCTCTTCACAGCCAGTTTCTCCCTTATACCTCATTTTAAAAATAAACTTTGGCACAGCTAGAAAGAACGAGAGAGAGAGAGAGAGAGAGAGA
>NW_022942710.1:0-227 GCF_012274545.1 Fukomys damarensis | reverse complement strand
CCTGCAATTTAATGGTTTAAGTTTAACTTTTAAAAAGGAAAGAGGATGGCAACTGAGACACAAGTTTCAAATTCCCGCTGTCCCAGATGAAGTGCTCCTGGAAATGTTACATACAGAAAAAGGAAACAGTTCCAATTAGAGCCTATAAATAGCCCAGAGAAGACGACTGGAGAGGAGGAGAGAGTTTAGGACCTGAAAAGGAGAGTTTGAGACAGTTGAGAAAATAC
>NW_022942709.1:0-660 GCF_012274545.1 Fukomys damarensis | reverse complement strand
AGAGGGAAACTGCCCATGTTACAGTTGCCAGGAAATAGACAGAAAAGAAGGAGCAGAGGACAAGAAAACAACACTCTTTCAGATTATGTCCCTAGTGACCTGCCTTTTCTGACTGAGTCCCACATAAGTCTTTTAGGAAACATTTTGTATCTATACCATAACACCCTCCTTTCCTAAAATACTCCTTATGTTCCTTTGTTGTTTAGTGACAGATGTATTTCGTCTCTGTAATATCTCAATGTTCATGGAAAAAACTTTATAGTGGTAAAATCAGTAAGGTTATAAACAGCTTGCATTAATACAACAATTTATTGAGGCAAATGAATATTTAAAGGAACAGACTCCTGTGTATTTTAGAAATGCAGAACCAGGATAAAAATAAGAATTGTTACAGATTAATTATGGTCAAGTACATTTACATGTTTCTTTTCTAGCCCTTACTGATCAAATTTCTTTATAGTCATTGACAGATACTATATATGTTCAAAATATATCACAGTAAAGCTTTTATTTCACTTTGATCCTCTATTTTCTGGGCATAGGTGTTTACTGAATTGTATTATTAAGATTTAAAATTGAAAATAACGAAGTTAAAAAACATCCTGAATAAACATCCAGGAGCAGCTTTTATGGTGGGCTTTGAATATCGCACAGCTATAA
>NW_022942708.1:0-1762 GCF_012274545.1 Fukomys damarensis | reverse complement strand
GTAAAGGTACAAGATCCCAATAATGAATATAACTGTACTGTCTACCTAAAATGTACCAATAAATTCAATAAAAAGAAAAAACATAAACAAAACTAATGGCAATTGGGAGAAGGAAAAAGTGAAGAAAGGGAAAATCAAGAAAATAAATTCGTATTAGGATAGGAACAGGAGCAAAAAGGGACAGTAATGGAGATCAAGGAAGAAGAGAGAAAGTGAGAGAGAAAGAAAAGAAGATAACATAAAAAATTGAGAAAAGAAAAAGATATATAAAAACTTTTAAAATGATAAAGGTAAGAGAAAAATATTACTTTGAAAATAAAAATACAAATAGAGGGCCTCCTTCATGGTATGCCTCTGTTGGCACAGTAGGCATTGGGTCAGGAATGTGTCAATTTAAGTTAATTAGTCTCAGGAAGCCAGCACCTGTCCCCTGAGGTTCAGGCTGATTTCTTGCTGCAGGCTCAACTTGAGATCTCTGACCTCCTGCTGGATGTATGCAAGGTTCTACTGCAGGTTCCAGTGTCCTCCCCTGAAGTTAGAACAGGCTCCAATGTGAGGTACTGGCCTCTCCAGCTTACTGACTATAGTGGTGTGGTATGCCTTTATCACAGACATTTTCTTCATTTTTCCAATGGGCTTCAATTTTTCATCTAGGAGCCTCAGACAGGCCCTCTTTCTCTTGTTCTTGGGAGGGGTGGCACAGACACCACTGTGTTGGCAACCTGGGCTCCTCTGCTGCTCTGTGCCAAATGGGTGGGCCCACCAGAGCCAACATGTTGCTTATAATGCTTAGTATTTACAATATACATAACATAGATTTAGCTCTGGTGGGGAACATGTTGTAAAGAGGGACAAAGAAGGTACATGATAACTTATGCATGAAGAGAGTGGAAAGAAAGCACAGCAAATAAAACTGCTTAGAGATCCTGATCAGCTGGACATGGAGGCTCATATCTGCAATCCCACTATTCTGGGAGGCTGAAGCAGGAAGAGCCCCACAGTGTAGTCTGTGGGGGAAAAGACAAAGATCAAATGGTAGAGCTTAATGTAATAAAACAAATATTTTTAACCAAAAATATGATTATGTGTGGGTAATTTTTCCTCTTTCTTTCATTATGAGGGTGATAAATAGATAAAATTTCCCTACCATGTTTATAAAGTGAGTATTATAGTACTATAGCATTAGGGTTGTAAGTTTAGAGGACACTCAGGAAAACCCTGGACTTTTACACGTTGTTTGGCTTTAATACTGAAGTTGGATGGGGCTAGGTGAGCAAATACCATATATGGTGCTTTAGGGAGAGAAGGTACAACTGAAACCCAAACTCCGGAAGTTTTGCATCATGTTTTAAATAAATTTTCTCTTTTGGAAGAACTTGTGCAAAACTGTAACATACTTTGTCTAGTTTTGGAGTTGAGAGAGGCGTAGTTCAAAACAAACTTAAGATTTCTTTTCATAGAAGTTAAGAGCCTTCATTTGCTTACATCCTGCAAGTCTTACTAACTAGATTAGATTTCTTTCCCTGGTATCTTAAAGGTGTTGGAGATTTTTATTATTTTGCCTAATATGAAATGGCTTTCACTTGTAGCTGTTACAGTCTTGATTTTTTGAGCTCCTCTTTCTTGGTAAGATCTTTCATCATAATTATTAATACCGCCTTTCTTCACACACAGATCTCTATTCATGGAGCTTTTGTATCACCTTTTCCAAAGGGAAGTCATTATGGATATATGGAAGATGCCTCTCATCAACTATCACTTG
>NW_022942707.1:0-1201 GCF_012274545.1 Fukomys damarensis | reverse complement strand
TTTAAGTAATAAACCAGAAATTAAACCAAGGACAACCCAACAACAAAAATAAAAATGAGAAAAACTTTAAGCAAGACACAAAGACAGACTTCCAGTTCATCAATTGGAAATAGTAGGGTAAATGAGGATGAAGAGTCTGATAGTAAACCAGCAGGACACCCTGAACCCATACCACAGGAAGTAACAAAACATCAATCAGGCTCTAGAAAAATTGAAAAAATTTCCAAAGAATTAAAAGAATCATACCAGAGTGATATATGCACACCCAATTTTATAGAGGCACAGATTGTACTAGCTAAAACTCAGAAACAGCCCATTATTCCATTAGTTGGAGATTGGATAAAGAGGATGTGGTTTTTATACAAAATGGAATACTACTCAGCCATAAAGAATGAGAAATTAGACTAATTCATAGGAAAATAGATACATATTGAGGATATACTCTTAAGTGAAATAAATAAGTTACACATGTGTAAGTACCAAATAGTTTCTCTGGTGTGAATAAACTGTAGTAGTGCATAAGATCCTAAAGAGATAAGTGACTTTGTGAAATGGGAAGAAAAGGGCTAAAGGTGTAGGGAAAGTGGGAATGACAGGGGAAAGGTAATAAGGGAAAAATATGAGAAAATGAAAAAATGGAAATAAAGTGTTTGCAAATGGGGAGGGGAGGAGGGGGTGAAAGGAGGGCAGGGACAAGGGGAAAAAATGAGAACCAAGATCACCTATCATGTAAAGGTACAAGATCCCAACAATTAATGTGACTGTACTGTATACTTAAAATGTACCAATAAACTCAATAAAAGAAAAAAAAATTTTAAAACAGAAATAATTTCCCAGATAACCATAGAGAGGGTGAGCAAAATGGAAGTCATGATTTGAGACTCTAGAGCAGAAACTGACAAAAAAATAGATGAGCTCAGGACCATGATAGAAGCCATGAAGGCCCAGCATAAGAAAGAAATGGAGAGTCAGATTTCCTCTTCAGCTGCCTGCCTGCCTGAGATCACCCGGCGGGTGCGCGACCTCCCGGACTGCGTGACACAGACCCAGCAAGGACCCAAAGACCCCAGAGGGAGTCTCTTCAGCTGCCTGCCTGCCTGAGATCACCCAGCGAGTGCGTGATCTCCCGGACTGCGAGACACAGACCCAGTAAGGAAGGTAGCCGCTCAGGCGCCCTTGAAACACCCCCACGACCTCCCCC
>NW_022942706.1:0-208 GCF_012274545.1 Fukomys damarensis | reverse complement strand
AAATGCACTTAGAGCATGGGGGCTCCAAAGTGGCTGTGCTCCTGAGTGTGGAGGACAGAGACATTGGTGTGTTGCTAGTTGAGGCTGCCTAGAAGGGGCCACTTGCCCTGGATTTGAAAAGGAGGAAAGTCCTCAGAATCCAGGCGGCAGGGAGGGTGCTGGGTGGAGTAGCCCAGGAGAGGGTACGCATAGCCAGTCCTCTTGCAGG
>NW_022942705.1:0-247 GCF_012274545.1 Fukomys damarensis | reverse complement strand
TGTGAGCCAGTATGTGGTCTATTTTGGAGAATGATCCACGTGCAGCCGAAAAGAATGTATATTTTGATTTTGGGGGGTGGAATACTCTATAAACATCTATTAAGTTCATGTGTTCCACAGCTTGGTTCAGTTCTATTATTTCATTGTTGATTTTCTGCCTAGTTGATCTGTCAATTTGTGATCATGGGGTATTTAAATCCCCCACTACAATTGTAGTAGTGCTTATTTGGTTTTTCATGTTACTTAA
>NW_022942704.1:0-214 GCF_012274545.1 Fukomys damarensis | reverse complement strand
GGAGATTTCAGTCTACTTGGGTGTGAGAATATGGACACAGTGACGCAGTGAGAGGAGAAAGAGCGCCACAGCTATTATTTTTTTTCCTCATTGAGTTCATTGGTACATTTAAGTGTACAGTACAGTTACGTTCATCATTGGGATCTCGTAGCTTTACATGACAGGTCTTGGTTCTCATTTTTTCACCTTGTCCCCATCCCTGCCCTCCCTTCAC
>NW_022942703.1:0-275 GCF_012274545.1 Fukomys damarensis | reverse complement strand
GTCTCTCCTCCTCCTCCTCCTCCTGCTCTTTGTTTCCCCGTTCTCTGTCTTTCTCCTCTCCCTGCTTCTCTTTCTCTTTCTGGTCCTCCTCCTCCTCCTCCATTACCTTGTCTTGCTCCTATTCCTCCTCCTCCTCCTGCTCCTGCTCCTCCTTCTCCTCCTCCTCCTCCTCCTCCTCCTGCTCCTGCTCCTCCTTCTCCTCCTCTACCTCCTCATCCTCCTCCTCCTCTTCCTCGCCCTCCTGTTCCCTTTTCTGCTGTCTGTCTCTCTCCTCT
>NW_022942702.1:0-314 GCF_012274545.1 Fukomys damarensis | reverse complement strand
CCCCCCTCACCCCGCATCTGTCCCCACAGAGGAGCGGGCTGCAGCTGCTGCATTCCAAGAGCGAGGTGGTCCGGCAGTACGCGGCCAGGCTCATCAACGCCGTGGCGTCGCTGGCCAAAGGTGAGCGCTTGCCCAGGGGACAGAGAGGGCCTGGGAGCCTCCGCGTATGAAAAGGAACCTTCTTCCCGGTGCTCAGGGAAGAGACGATTCTGCCAGCACAGTAACATCAGCTGTATGGGAGGCTGAGGCACCAGTTCCAGTCCCACCTGGGCAGTTTAACAAGACCTTGTCTCAAAAGGAAGAATACAAAAGAT
>NW_022942701.1:0-225 GCF_012274545.1 Fukomys damarensis | reverse complement strand
TAAAATCTCTGGAAAATTGTTTCCTGTCAATTCATCTTGAAAGCTGTGCTGTTGGAGATAATGCTAGCTGAGAAGAAGGACTGTCTCCTTCACCACGCACTTGTTATGGCAGATCCAAATTAATGTGAATCTGAAAGTCTGCAACTCACTCAGCCCAGTCACCCAGGAATGAGGCAGCGTGGCCATACTTTGCTTTAGGTTCCCAGTCAGTCCTGAGTCCTAACC
>NW_022942700.1:0-916 GCF_012274545.1 Fukomys damarensis | reverse complement strand
TCATTCATTCATTCATTCATTCCGCCATTATTCAAGTGAGTACCTACTTTGCACAGGTACTAGTTAAAGACAGATAAAAGTAAGCATGGCTCCTGCCCTCCTGTAATCCCGGTCGGCTATTTTTCTGGGCATCTTCATGCTGCGATCATTTCAGAAAGAAATGAGGCTGAGGGTAGAGTTTAGGATTTGTTGGGAAAGACTGACATCCACTACTTCAGATCTCCCCAGACTCTACACCTTTCACCATCTTTAAAAGATCTATGGATAGATGGACAGGTCTTTAGGATAGATAGATAGGTAGGTATAGAAATGCTACCATCATAACCTCAAAAAGCAAAAGGTTTGTTTTGAAGTATTTTTAAAACTTACCAAAAGTGGCAAACAAATGATGCAAAGGTCTTCCACACCTTTTATCCAGCTTCTCCGTGGTCATATCTGTAAATAATAATAGATTGTCAGCAGTTAAAAATTAACATTAGTGTATTGCTATTAACTCAAGTATTGCACAGACTTATCCCTAATTTCATCGAAAGTTTGTATATGCCACATGGGTATAGCATTCTATAAGATCTGATCACCTGTGCAGATACGGTGAAGGCTGCTGGTGAGGGCCATCCAATGGAAAGACAGGCTCATAAAAGAATTATGGTGTGTCTCACCCACTTTATTTACCAAAGCTGGAATCATTCAACTTCTGGGTGTTCCATAAACTTGAAATGACCATAGAAGGTACATGTTTTGAGTTGACTCAGGACATTGAGGCAGCCAACACAACGCAACTACAGATACTCACGAAACAGACATCTGGAACTGCTTTGGAAAGTTGCAAGAACAACGAGATAACTGTGTTCAAATCAAAGCAGAGTACCCTGAAAAATTTTATGGCAATGTGTCTTTTACTGCAATTTAAAAAAAA
>NW_022942699.1:0-239 GCF_012274545.1 Fukomys damarensis | reverse complement strand
AGCTAGGCTGTTGAAACTGCATAGATTTTCAACAGATGAATGGATAGAGAAAATGTGGTGTACGTACAATGGAACTCAACTTGGCCACAAAGAAGAAGGAAGGCATATCGTTTGCAGAACATGTGACAGAGGTAGAAACCATAGTGTTCAATGAGATTATCCACGTTCAGAATGTTTCATGATCCCTCTCCCCTCGGGAATCCAACTCAGGACCTTGTGCTTGCAAGGCAGGCACAGTG
>NW_022942698.1:0-466 GCF_012274545.1 Fukomys damarensis | reverse complement strand
CAGTGTCCTCTATGGAGATTCTCTTAATGCTATTATCATACTGAACTGGGACTATGAGTATTGAGGAAAGAATATCAAAGAAGGAAAGAACTTTTCTTACCGCACCAAATAAGGGGGTACATTTCTGCCACAGCACATCAGTAGTGGTGGTAACTTTCATCCTCTGCTTAATGTAGCATTTACCAGAATTCTCCACTACACACCCAAATGTGAAAATTAAAAGACCTTTCTTATAAACTGTCTCTCAATTCTTTATGTTGTCTCTCATTTTTTCAAACACCTAAAGTCCATTTTTTTCTTCAGTGCGTTAAGATGAATTATTTCAATAATTAAATATATAAAAACAATTAATGGAATAAACACGCTGACGTAATTATTTTTTACTGCTTCAGAAGGAAAAGCATGGATCACAATGGCACAAGGGACTCTATTACTACTAACTACGTATTTTGAAGTCCTCCAAGGA
>NW_022942697.1:0-419 GCF_012274545.1 Fukomys damarensis | reverse complement strand
GATGTTTATTCACATGGCCCTAGCACATAGGGCCTGGCACATTGCAGGCATATTCAATAAATCATCTGGTGACTGAACATATATTGTATTGTATGAGAAGATCAGATCTTCTTTCAAACAAACTAGCCGAGTGATAATAAACATGGAATTTGGATGAGGATACAAAGAAATGGGTAGGAGAAAGACAGACTTCATTAAAATAGAGATCAGATTTGAGAGTATTTTTTCTAACTATAAGTATTTAACGATAGATTTGCATTCATTGTCAAAAGCTAAAAATATATGTAAAAAGTTTTTCACTTTGAAATTAAATCTTATTTGAAATTGTCGGTAAGCAGGAACGTTTACAAACATTGAAAATGATATCAAGTAGAAAATAGCATCATGAAATTTGATAGAGTTTGTATATTCTTTTTTTG
>NW_022942696.1:0-232 GCF_012274545.1 Fukomys damarensis | reverse complement strand
CAGTAGAAGTAAGGGCCGCCGATGAGAGACAGGGGACGTTAGTCCTGATCACGGCAGTAGTAATAAGGGGTGTAAGCCCTCAAATTCTTAGTTAAAGTATGGGTCAAATGGAATCTAGAGTTTGTGTAGGGAACTCTATACAAAAGTTGCTAAAAGCACAAGGCGTTAAAGTTAAGAAGGCTCAATTGGAAGCATTTGTGAAAATATTGGGTGAAGTTTGTCCATGGTTGTG
>NW_022942695.1:0-858 GCF_012274545.1 Fukomys damarensis | reverse complement strand
CAAACAAAAAGTTAGCCACTGCCTGCCATGTACACACAACTGACTTTCCTCCTTGGTTTGTAAATACCACTGGAGTGTGTTTGGATCTTTCGCTGGGATTTATTGGATTCTGCTTATCTGTCTGAATTGCTATAGTTTTATGTTACATTCTGATACCCAACAAGGAGAGTCTCTACTTCTTGTTCTTCACAAATTCATTGTCACATTGACATTTTCATTTTTCCAGATGACTTTGAACTTTAGCCTCCTTTGGCCAGGTTCCAAAAGAAACACAATTTTATTTTTAGATACTAATCCCTCCTGTACTCACTTCACTTTTCTGCATGACTATAGATACCTGGCCCAGGCCAGGAGGAGAAACTGCTTATTTTGACTCCTGTAATTTCTCACCCTTCTGGACTAGCCTTGTGGTTACCTGTAAACTTTGTGTTTTGTTTTGTGCAGTGCTGGGGATCAAACCCAGAGCCTTGAGTGTGCAAGGCAAGGGCTCCACCTGGGAGCTATGTTTTCAACCCTGTAAAGATTTCTTAAAGCCAGGTGTGGTGGTACATACCTATAATCCCAGCACTCGGGAGGCTGAGGCAGGAGGATTGCTGTGAGTTTGAGAGCAGCCTGGGATACACAGTGAGTCCCAGGTCAGTCTCAACTACATAGTGAGACCCTGTCTCAAAAAAAGCAAAAAGAAAAAAAGATTTCTTAAATGCTGGCCAGGCATGGTGGCGCATACAGTCCCACCTCTCAGGAGGCTGAGGCAGGAGGATGCTATGAGTTCAAGGCCATCCCAAGCTACACAGTAAGTTCAGAAACAATCTGGACTACACAGCAAGACACTGTCTCAGGAAAAAAAAAAAAAAAAAA
>NW_022942694.1:0-236 GCF_012274545.1 Fukomys damarensis | reverse complement strand
GTATGAGGACCAGAGTGTGTAATGGATGATGTGAAATAGGAAAATAAGGGTCCAAAAGCGAAAGGGAAAGGGAAGTGGAAGAGGGGAGAGGAAAGAAGAGAAAGACAATGAAAACAATGTCTTTGAAACTAGGCATGTTGAAAGGAGGGCAGGGGGATGGGGAAAATAAGAACTGAGATACATCAGGTAGAGGTACAAATTCCTAATGATGAATGTCATAATGTCGTATAGCTAAA
>NW_022942693.1:0-249 GCF_012274545.1 Fukomys damarensis | reverse complement strand
CAAGATAGAAATTAACTTAATGGACAAAGAAATGCAGGCATTTCGGAGAAAACAGAAATATTTTTTAGAACACCTGTGACTCCAATCATATCTTCACTTCAATAGGGAGTCTAAACATGTGCCCCCCGCCACCCCAGGATCCACCTCTGTGTCTGCAAAAAAAAAGTCTGGAACAGAGAGACAATCAATGTTTTTTGCTAGCTGGAGGGAGGGATGGATGGGTGGACAGATGTTCAGTGAGAACACTAT
>NW_022942692.1:0-209 GCF_012274545.1 Fukomys damarensis | reverse complement strand
ACACAGGAAGTTTTAGGCCAGCCTATACTATATAGCAAGACCCTACCTTCCAAAAAAAAAAAAGGGGGGAAGAAGAAATTGAGAGAAATAAGAAGGGGTATGTATTGTTCCAGGGAAAGGGGGGAAAAGGAGAGTAATGGCAGGGTGAGATTCAAGCCCAGACATTTTGTGAACAAAAACCAAGAGAAACCTTTAGTGGCACAATAGTC
>NW_022942691.1:0-283 GCF_012274545.1 Fukomys damarensis | reverse complement strand
CACTGGGATGGAACTAATAGACTCATGAGAAGAGAAAGAGGGACCTGAATGAATCATGGTTGCTCTGCATCACTGTGAGATGCCCTCCACCATGCCATGATGCAGAAAGGGCTTTAGCAGAAGCTGAGGCAGACATCAGTGCCACGGTCTGACTTCTCGGTCTACAGAACAATAAGCTAAATAAACCTCCGTTCCTTCTAGGTTTCCTGGACTTGGGTATTTTGTTATAGACACAGAAACAGACGGAGTCATACAGTCTTGGATACAAAGACTGTTGCATCGC
>NW_022942690.1:0-201 GCF_012274545.1 Fukomys damarensis | reverse complement strand
CAACAGGCAAGGAGTCTCTGAGCAGTTATTGTTGGTTGAATAGTGCCCCTCTCCATGATATGTCTAACTTCTAACCTCTGTCCGTGTCAATTTATTTAGAAAAATATATCTTGGCAGATGTGGATAAATCAAGAATACTCAGATATTATCATCTTAGTTTAAGATGGGCTCTAAGTAAAATAAGTAACATCTTTATCGAAG
>NW_022942689.1:0-1099 GCF_012274545.1 Fukomys damarensis | reverse complement strand
GAGTGATGCTTTTTTTCTTTTTTAACCTCTTAAAGATGGAGTCAAACTTCTGTAGATGTGGAAATAGTAATTGCCCCGAGATTTCTTTGCAGTGGTTATTTGAAACTGTTAGAATTAACTACCTTGTTTAAACGCATTTTTTTCTGATATTTAATACTCGTTTGTGGCTGCATTCTTTCGTCGAAAGCAAAATGTTTGCTCTCTTTTAAAATGTTCAGTTGGTGGAGGAACTAAATGCCTTATACATAAGTATGTAGCTTCTTCATTGATTCAGAAAATAGTTACTGAAAACCTACTATTTTGGCTTTTGTACCAGGAATCTATAAATTAATCAATTTCTACTTGACAAGCATTCTCATTGGCAAGATTTTGGCTTCATTACATATTAAAACTAGATGAAAATAGAGGAAGTTAAAACATGTATTATTTTAAACTGCTATAAATGCACATCAAATGCCAACTTACCATGTACTAAAGCTAATACATGACATTTTTAAAAAAGAAGTATTTGCTGCCACACGAGAATGTGGATGCTATTGGTTATGTTATCTAAAATGTAAATCTTTCTACCACTCTGATTTTAAAGTCTGGCTGTCCAAGCGAGTGTCGCCTAGAGGACATTTTGTCATCACCGGGTCAAACTTGATTAGAGAGAAGCCCTTCCGTGCAGAGGACTTGTAGTTGTGTGGGAGGTCACTGAAACAGAGTTCTCACCTTGGCCTGTGGCAGCCAAAATGGGCCCCCTTCATTCTAAAGGAAAAACTGGGTTTCAAGTTACCTTGTGGTGTCTGAACTGCCATTTCAGAATCAGAAACAACACAGGATTTCTGTATGGCGGTATTGAAAGTCTTAGGAGGAAACACGTACTCTCATAACCCATAGGTCTATGGTAGGACAAAACTTTCATTTCTAGAGCCTTCTTTTCTTCACTCATTCACTGCATCACACTTTTTGGTCAAGAGGCCTTTTTAAATACTCCTTTGGAGACTCCAAATAAGGAATAGAGTACTGTGAATTAATTGGCTTAGTGAATTAATTCACTTTTGCAGACCCCAGTTGACCTGGAAGAGCAAAACTGTGAATGAGGAAGGATCACTGG
>NW_022942688.1:0-219 GCF_012274545.1 Fukomys damarensis | reverse complement strand
TTTGTAGGTCTCTGCCTGGCAGAGATTGAAACACAGTTTTGAGGCACTTTTAGCAGAGAAGCCTTTCAGGCCTAAGAGAGTGCCTAGCATATCTGAGTGCACACAAGCCTCCAGAACTCTGTGTACTTGGGAATACGTTCAGTTTGACGTTAGATTACAAACGCACTTTGCAGAGGGCTTCTGCAGTTTAAAGTGCAGTATTCCCCGGGAAAGAGCTTC
>NW_022942687.1:0-214 GCF_012274545.1 Fukomys damarensis | reverse complement strand
TCTGAGGAAAAGCTGAGATTTAGGGGAGAAGCCAGGCTCCAGGGAGAAGCCCAGCTCTGGGACAAAGCTAAGCCCTGGAAGAAAAGCCTGGGCCTTGAGGAGAAGCCGAGTCCTGAGATGCCCAACTCTGGAGGAGAAGCTTAGCCTTGCGCAGAATCCTAATTCTGGAAAAGAAGTCAAGTCCTGAGGAGAAGCAGAGCTCTGGGGAGATTCC
>NW_022942686.1:0-275 GCF_012274545.1 Fukomys damarensis | reverse complement strand
TTGCCGGCTCACCCTAACTTTCAAAGATGTTTTATACAGCAAAGCCATGTGATGAGGCAGGTAAAAAGTGGACAGAACTGTAAGACCCAATGGCAAATTTTAAGGCGGGCATGAGGTGGGGCAGAACCATGACCAACCAAAAAGATGAGAAGTACAGTCACCCAGGTAATATTAAGTGGGGGTCAGGTGGGGGTGTGAGTCACTTAGAAAGCATACAAGGATCTTCAGTAAGTGTGGGGTCAGGGATATATCCTGGAAAGGCTGGGCTAAGACCT
>NW_022942685.1:0-210 GCF_012274545.1 Fukomys damarensis | reverse complement strand
ATATCACTTGGATTCCCAAACCTGGGAAAGATGTAACAAAAAAAGAGAACTACAGGCCAATCTTTTTATTAATATAGATGCAAAAATCCTCAGTAAGATACTAGCAAACAGAATACAGAGGATCATCAAGAAGATCCTACATCCTACCCAAGTCAAATTTATTCCAGGGATGCAAGGATGGTTCAACATACATAAATCAATTAATGTAAT
>NW_022942684.1:0-316 GCF_012274545.1 Fukomys damarensis | reverse complement strand
ATGTTCCCCCATATTCCTCAGCCATTATCACCGAGTAATACATACTGCCTACTCGTCCTTCAAGATGGAGTTCACAGGCCTCAGGTTTTAGGTGGCAAGTGAAGCATGGGCATTTACCACCGCCATTAAAATAACAGAAAAACATTTTTTTTTAAAAGAAATAATTGAAAAGGAAAAAAAAAAAATGAAGTTCCTCGAAGATAGAAAATATGCAATCTAAGGCCAGGCATGTAGCTCAATTGTGCCACACCTACTGGCAAGCTCAAGGTCCTGAGTTCGATCTCCAGTACCAAAAAGAAAAAAAGAAAGGAGGCAA
>NW_022942683.1:0-235 GCF_012274545.1 Fukomys damarensis | reverse complement strand
GGGGGGCAGTCATTCTTAATATGCTTCATGTGTTGTAGCTTGGTTTTCTAAATGCAAGTGCTTCCCCCCCCTTTTTTTGGGGGGGGCAAGGGAAGTGGTGATCAGATGGTTGTTACATAGAAAAGGCCATGTCTGGTAATCAAGGAGGCCAATGGATGTTTCCCCTGGGTACCCCTGAGAATGATTACATGTAAAAATCTCCTAACAGTGCATCCAGAAATATATCCCATCAGTC
>NW_022942682.1:0-470 GCF_012274545.1 Fukomys damarensis | reverse complement strand
TCCAGATTCTCTCCAAGTATCCTGGGTCCTTGGAAGCTTTCAGTATTCTGACAAAAGCTTCCCTAAGCTTCTTTTGTTCCACAGGTTCCCAGTTGAAAGCTATCAAACTAATAACCGGAAGCCCTGAAGCAAAGGGAAGTGGGTGCTTGGTGGGATGGGGGTTCAGGGGGGTGGTACATGGTGCAATACCTCTCTGCACCTGGGAACACCTGCCCAGTGCCTGGGCATCTCACCCCTGCAGACTCAGGGCGCTTCATCCAATCCCAGGGTCCGTGGCTTGCATGCTGAACACTCCTCAGCTTACATTTTAAAAATATCTCTGTCTTCAAACCTGTACATAGTCAATCCTCCTGTTCTCTACTACAAATGTTTCATTAAATCAAGATATAACATTAAAACTCCTGGAACTACGAGGATGCTCTGCTCTCTCTGGCCCTTTCTCTTCTATTTATCATCTTAGTGATGGAATT
>NW_022942681.1:0-407 GCF_012274545.1 Fukomys damarensis | reverse complement strand
GTTATTTTTATTAGATTGATATTCTACAGAAGTGACCAGCTAATAATTTCATCTTACTGTTTAATTTACCATATTTGCAAGATACAATTCAGGTTTTTCAACAATGTTACTGCACGCACATTGTAAAGGACCATTTACACTTCTATTCAAATCAAGCAATGATACAAATGTCCATGAAAGTCAGTATCTACTACCACTCTATTTTTTTTTTTTTTTTTTTTTTTTTTGGTACTGGGAACTGAACTCGGGTCCTTACGCTTGCAAGGCAGGCCACCGGACCTGCTGAGCTAAATCTCCGGTCCTCAGTCATTTCTAGTAAATAAAAATTTGTTTCCAAGCCCACAAAGTTTCAGAAAATCCTAGTATCTGTTATTATCATATATTGTCAACTGATACAATTCATTCTT
>NW_022942680.1:0-242 GCF_012274545.1 Fukomys damarensis | reverse complement strand
ATCTACTACAAAGTCTTCATATCGAGAATGAATGGCAAGCCTACAGATCTTGGCAAGTCCTTCCCTTTCTTCTTCATGGAAATAAGCACAGCCATTGTCATACCTGTGAAGACACAATTACTTTTACTGTTCTCCTACTTCTGATTAATTCTGATTTACAATCTTGTAATCATGGCAATTCTTCTGTCCAGCTAGACATTTTCACCTAGGTCAAGCAGAGAGGATAGAAATGTGAAACACCC
>NW_022942679.1:0-204 GCF_012274545.1 Fukomys damarensis | reverse complement strand
GCTGACGGTCTGATGGTGGGTGGATGCCAAGGGACAGTCTATACCCCAATGTCCCCTCTGGTGGCATTTGGGACAGGGCTTAGTTGGCGCTCTGGGATTAGGACAGTCCTTTGCCCAGTGGCCTTCCTGATTATACCTGTGACAGGGGCCTGGTGGTTGGGAGCCCTTTTGTAGGGTTTTTCTTCCCTGTGGCGCAGGTGGACT
>NW_022942678.1:0-304 GCF_012274545.1 Fukomys damarensis | reverse complement strand
GCCCTGTTCTGCCATGTGGCTTTTTCCTCCTTTGTTTGGAGACAGCCTGGCAGATCCTCTCTGTAATAAAGGCTTGTTTTGGTCCTGGTCTGCTCCTGTTTTTTGGCTCTTTTTACTTAACAGAAGAAAGCATATTTCAGGCCAGCTATTGCATTTACTGAACATTAGGCTTTTTTTATTTTTCCACAGAGCAAATTAAAAACTCTCAGGATATTCTAATGATCTTATTTCTCCCTTCTTATTTTTTTTCATACAATCTCTGAACTATTTTCTTGGTTGCCTATATTTAAAGAAATGATCAGAA
>NW_022942677.1:0-206 GCF_012274545.1 Fukomys damarensis | reverse complement strand
TCCTCCCCTCATGTACTCCACAGAGCCCAGAGGGACTGCATACATTGTCAGTAAGTGGCAGCATGGACACTAGAGAATGCAGCCAAGTTCTGTCTGAGGCCAGCCCTTGTCCCTGGGATGGCCATGGGATCCCACGGCAAAGAAGACCTCGTCCCTCCTCCCTCGGGAAGGGGTCTGTGGTCCTTGCTCAGCATTCCTTTCTTCCT
>NW_022942676.1:0-212 GCF_012274545.1 Fukomys damarensis | reverse complement strand
TGATCATCCGATGAAATCCCCCCAATTACTCAAAAGCATCCCATGAAAACTGTACAGCAGTGATTCTCTTATTACTTTGCTAAGCTCCATATCACCTAAAAGCTAGCAGAATCACTTCAAGCTACTGGTCATACTGAGCACTCTAGACACAGCATATGGCATCAGTTTCAATTGTAGCAGATCATGCAGAGGGAAGCAAATGAGTCAGCCCT
>NW_022942675.1:0-259 GCF_012274545.1 Fukomys damarensis | reverse complement strand
AACAAGTGAGAATAAGGCCAGGAAACAGGATCTGCTTAACTTCCCTGGGAAAAGCACACCAATCAGACCTTTAAATTGTCCTGGAGCCTTCCGAGGCCATCCTACAATCCCGTGGGGGGAACCTCTCACCAGAGGAGTGGGCCCCCTACAGCCTCTCCTACTCCCTCCATCCTCTGGTGCTAAGGAGGTAGCCCAATGACTCAAGTGTGGGTTCTTGACAACGGTGTACACAGGACTTTTTACGCAACTAACACTGAAA
>NW_022942674.1:0-226 GCF_012274545.1 Fukomys damarensis | reverse complement strand
CAGAGAGAGTCAAATCCTCAAATGTGCACAAATGGCTTTTTGTTTCATTGAAGAAAACAAAGGTAACTGTTTTATTCCATTTTTTAACAAGCATGTCAAGTAATGCAAACTGTCTCTGGTACAAATATTAACTAACAGCATGCAATTTCTTTTTTGCCATAATCCAAAATCCATTGTAAAGAGATTAGAAATGACAGAGGACAGGAAAGGATAGAACAAACTTCTG
>NW_022942673.1:0-293 GCF_012274545.1 Fukomys damarensis | reverse complement strand
CAGAGATTGAAACACTGTTGTGAGGCACTTTTAGCAGAGAAGCCCTTCAGGCCTAATAGTGTGCCTAGCAGTTCTGAGTGTAAACAAGCCAACAGAACTCTGTATACTAGGGGATATGTTCAGTTCGACATTACAACCCAAACGGACTTTGCAGAGGGCTTCTGTGGTTTAAAGTGCAGTTTTCCCCGGGAAACAGCTTCTCTCACCTCTTAGCCATTTAAAGCGAAAGGCGTCAGTTCCATGAATGTGAAGTACTCCACAGAGAAAGGTGCTGCAACTCTGTGAGTTTACCA
>NW_022942672.1:0-349 GCF_012274545.1 Fukomys damarensis | reverse complement strand
TCTTATAAAAATAAGATCATATTACTTATAATTTTTAAAGTCTTGAACATAAAATTATGGCAAGGACACATTTAAGACTGAGAAATATTAAGTTGATTTTGGTCAGGAATATGGTAGGCTTGTAAAAGCTGTAGACTCCAATTTTCCTCCTAGAAAATTTCTCTATTTATTTATTTATTGGTTTTTTGAGACAGGGTCTCACTATGTAGTTGAGACGGACCTGCAACTCACAATGAAGCCCAGGCTGGTTTAGAACTCACAGCGATCCTCCTGCCTCAGCCTCCCAAGTGCTGGGATGATAGGCATATGCTACTGCACACAGCTAGAAAATTTCTATTTTTAAAGACAA
>NW_022942671.1:0-221 GCF_012274545.1 Fukomys damarensis | reverse complement strand
AAAACATTTTGCAATTGTTGGATGATTGTATTATAATAATATGAAGCTTATGATTGCTAAGTGGCAGTTCCAGAATTTTAAACTCTTTATAAGTTCTTACATAGGTCTCAGGTCACTAGAGAAAATCTTTAGGGTACACTTTTGGGTAAAATTCCAGCTGTAAACACAACTTCCTTTTTCTGCCTCCTAATCTGTTAATAAGATTAAGATAGCTATAGGTC
>NW_022942670.1:0-323 GCF_012274545.1 Fukomys damarensis | reverse complement strand
ATGTAATATAAAGGAATCATGGTCAGTTTCTTAATCTAATATTACATACTAGTACAAATAATTTATTATATATAAAATGTTGCTCATTTTGGAGTAGGAAATGATATAAATGATATAAAGTTTACTGAGTTGGAAATATAAGTTTACTGAGTTTAAAAGAATCTGAAAGTATCCTATCTAATGCTGTGTGAATTACAGATCAATGAGAAGCTGAGCAAAAAGAATAGAAATTTGTTGAAGAACAAAAAAAAAATTCTCTGTTTTTGGAACTACAGTTTCTTTTCTTTTGCAGCAGGGACCTGCTTTTTTAACCTGTACATTTA
>NW_022942669.1:0-313 GCF_012274545.1 Fukomys damarensis | reverse complement strand
AGACTTTCTCAGGCCACCCTAAGGCGAGTGGTCCTGGGAAAGTTTACACCGGGGGCCCAGAGGACAACTGCAAAAGATAATCCTGAGCCGTGGGGATCAAGAACCAGAATCGCGACACCTTCCTGAGCCCTTGGCTAGAGCCTTTTGCCCTCCCCCGGCCAGTCCCTCGGAAAGGATCCCTCGCACGCTCCACCCGCTTTGCCTTCTCTCCAGTCTGAACGCGAGAACAGACCCCTCACACTGACTCTAGCTAGCATCTGCCGGGTAGAGCTGCCTCCACTCTTTTCTCCGCTCACCTGAACCTTTTATCCCT
>NW_022942668.1:0-1444 GCF_012274545.1 Fukomys damarensis | reverse complement strand
TGATATATATTATTTCTATGGAAAAGCACTAAATAATCAATCTCTTTGATCCAACTTCCTAAATTTCTTCTGTGGTATCTGTCAAAATACATAAAACAGTTTTATTAAACACAGGTCTATGGCACAAGAATTAGACAGTGGCAGTGAAAAGGACAAGCGTTTAAAGTAATTCATTAGAAATCAGATACTAAAAACTTTTACTTACCAGGTCTACAGCAGAATCAGGTCTTTAGGTTATCCAGTGTTAAGGAGGCTTCTGAAAGAGATCTGAAGAGGTAATTTTAACTTAAATGACCTGGCTAAATCATTAGTCCTTCAACAGCTATAAATAAAATGGTTCTTACTGAGACTTGGGAATTGACCAAGAAATAATCTTGCAATGGGATTTATTAAACAAAATCATGGTATCAGTGAGTCTACAAAGGGAAGATAACTTACGAATCATATGGGAATTTACAGTGCTTGTTTTTTCCTGGAAAAGAGAGACTGAGAATAGAAATTGAAGAATCATCATTTCAAAAGGCAGCAGGAAATATAAAGTGAGCTAATTTAAATAAGTGCATTTGTTTATCTAACCTCCATGTAAATTTCTTCTCCATGTAAGTTTCAAAGACCAAGAGAATTTAGACTGAAGTGTTTTAAGCCCTAAAAGCAACCATTATTAACCCTGAGTCCAAAACATCAGATAAATGTCTCAAGTGAGGCAAGTATTTTTCTCTCTCTCTCTCTCTCTCTCTCTCTCTCTCTCTCTCTCTCTCTCTCTCTCTCTTTCTTGTACGAGGGATCAAACTCAGGTCCCTGTGCTTGCAAGGAAGGCAGTGAAGCCACTGAGCTAAATCCCCAGCCCAAGGCAAGTATTTCAACAGGAAACAAATAATAATAGAGTCATCAACAGAAAAGTAATACAATGATGGGAATAAATCAGTACCTTTCAGTGATAACTCTTATTGTAAAAGGCTTTACCTCTCCAATTAAAAGACACAGATTGGTGGACTAAATGAAAAACAGTATACAGCAACCTGTTGCATTAAAGAAATTAATCTAATTCAAAAAGAAATTCATACACCAAAACTCAAAAGTTGAAATGCAGTACTCCATGCAACAGGACCATGAAAGCAAGCAGGAACAGCAATTTTATATGCACACAAAGTACACTTCAAGCTAAAACTAATCAGAAGTGTCAAGGTAAAAAAAAAATATTGACTATATAAAATGTGTCAGAAGAAACCTTTCACGATGAATTATTTTAAAAGTTATTTGAGCTCCTTAAATGAGATCATTTTTCCCAACATTGGAAAGTTTTTCAGCTATTATTTTACTAAATAGGTTACTTATTACCTTAATGTGAAATCTGTTCACTCTAGAGATGTCTTATAGGTCTCTCATAAGCTTCTTTATACTTTTAAATCTTTTTCATTTGGATTTTACAAATGACTTTTTTTAA
>NW_022942667.1:0-230 GCF_012274545.1 Fukomys damarensis | reverse complement strand
GTGGGCAACCCACTTTCCGGTCTCCTTTTTGTCTCTCTTAGACAGAAGCTTTCTTTCTCTCAACAAATTTTCCTACTCTTAACCTCCGTGGTTCCCAGAATTCATTCTTTGATTTTATAGACCACAAACTCAGGGTTCTGATATCTAGTAGGTTTGGGAGTTACATCTCTTCCCCATATATCATTTCAACCAATATATTGGAAGATCTCACCATATGCAAGAAAGCTTGC
>NW_022942666.1:0-386 GCF_012274545.1 Fukomys damarensis | reverse complement strand
CTAATTTCTCATTCTTTAAAAAATTATTATATTGAAAGACCTATTGCCACTCGTCCTCCTCAAAATACTCCCCCTTGCCTCAAACTTACTTATGCAATCAGTAGTGCCACTTTCTGGAGCAGTTCTAGAAGTCATGTGTTGTGCCTTTTCATGGCTTCTTGAACATCTGGAATGGATTTAAAACCTTTGCAGCAATTCCTGTCAAACAAAAACCTTTCAGTGTGTTCTCATCCACCTTATTCAGTGGATCTGTGCACCTTCTGGGTCTTCCCCAGAGTCAAAACAAAATTTTGAATCAATATAGAACACTGAGGCAGCCATGACAGCACAACTGAAGAAACTCATGAAAATGGACTTCACAATTGCTCCAGAAAGTGGCAAGAAGG
>NW_022942665.1:0-246 GCF_012274545.1 Fukomys damarensis | reverse complement strand
CCGCTGTTCTGTCCCTGGTCCTAGATTAAATGGAGACCTGATAAAATGGGGAAAAGGGTACAACACAGAGCTGAGGAGAGTAGGTTTGCCTAAGTCAATATTTATCATAGTGTGATGTTCCAGTGTAAAGACATGTGCACAGTTGATCTAGCTCTCTAAAAGGAGCACTAAATCTGACAGAAGCAAATTATTTCAACTTTCTCAAAATCTATTGAAAATTGAACCAGTTGTGTTTACGTCAGCGAT
>NW_022942664.1:0-200 GCF_012274545.1 Fukomys damarensis | reverse complement strand
CCTGTCTTCCTGAGTCATAGATTTCTTACCTTCAAAATTTAGTCCACAGTGTAGAAAGTTTTAGGAAGCAGAGAAAACAATTTGAACATTTGTAGCATATACTATCAGTGCCTCCAAACTGCCCTGTTATCAGATAGATTTCACTTTTCAAGATTTTGTCTAACATTTTCAATCTTGTCTATTTAAATAGTTTAGCTGCC
>NW_022942663.1:0-748 GCF_012274545.1 Fukomys damarensis | reverse complement strand
GGCGTCTGCTCCATGATGCGCCTGCCGGTGCGGGCCTCCCCCGAGGGGCTGGATGCCGCCTTCGTCGGGGTGCCCCTGGACATTGGCACCTCCAACCGGCCAGGGGCGAGGTAAGGCTGGGAGCGCGGGGTGGGGCGCACTTGGCGGGGAAGTCGTGGGCTTTGCGGGGATGGTACCTGTGGGTCCTCTGCTCCCTGTCCCGTCTTACACTGGCAGGGGACGTTCCATCTGAGAGGACCTGCTGGAGGCGCCCCTGCCCAAAGCCTCCGGCCGTCACCTGATGAAAAAATGCTCATACTGCTCGGGCGTGGGGGCAGCACCAGTAATCCCAGCGCTCTGGAGGCTGAGGCAGGAGGATCACAGAGAGTTCCAGGCCAGCCTGGGCTACACAGTGAGCTCAAGACCAGCCTGAACTACAGAGCGAGGCCCTGATTTAACTGCTCCCGTAGCACGCTCACATTAAGGAACCTTTCCCGAGATCTCGTCAGAGGAAGTTAAATCTATTTTCCCAATTACTGAGCACTAGCAATTTCTGATTCAACTTACTTATTGTATGCACTGGTCTGAATCATTTACTGAATGCACAGCCCTTTGCATAAATGACTGGATTTAATCACAGCACTGTGAAGTTACTATTATTTTAAGATTAGGAAACTGAGACTCAGGGACATTAAGAGATTATCTAGAGCCAGGCGTGGTGGCGCACGCCTGTAATCCCAGCACTCGGGAGGCTGAGGCAGGAGGATCA
>NW_022942662.1:0-651 GCF_012274545.1 Fukomys damarensis | reverse complement strand
ATTACAAGAGCAAAGAATATTTTTCTTTCACATTTTGTAGGATGTTATTTTAAAAATAAATTATATGTACACATCTATAATACATATATATTAATATTTCATTCTCCTCTTATCTCATTTTGAAAGTGAACCTTGAATGTGCACTCTTGCTTTTGCTTTTGTACTTCTCAAATACTTTCCTTTCTCAAATATTTCCTGTTATAGAAACACGACAACCTTCATGATTTTGTTTTCTTGACAAAAAACAGGAAAAGTGGATACAATAAAACCAGTTGGTTTTAAACATATAATAATACAATTTTTAAGATAATGTTCTTAAAATAATATTTTATGTGTAGCAAGAGAGAAGAAAAACAGAGCTTTTATAAATCAGGAGGAGATGAAAATAGGAAAGAGTAGGGAGGGATGGGAGGGGAGCAGGATGATAAAAGAATTAAGATGTGTTATGCGCGTGTACAAACGCCCCCAAATAAATGTAATCATTAGGTACTGTGACTATGTACTGGTGAAAATAAAATAAAAAGTTAAAAATAAGAGAGAGGGGGCAGAGGATTTATCTCAGTGGCACCGTGCCTCCCTTCAACACAAGGTCCTGAGTTCGATGCCCAATACCAGAAGTAGGAGGAGGAGGAGGAGGAAAGGGAGGGGGAG
>NW_022942661.1:0-1752 GCF_012274545.1 Fukomys damarensis | reverse complement strand
TTAGGGCTCAGCATCGTGGAGGCCTTTTGGCTGTTCACGCTCCACAGAGTAAAAGTGAGACTTTAAGTCTTACAGCATCACCACTGCTTTTTCTCTCACTCCTGGAAATCATGGACTCTGATTGAACACTGTGCCTCTGTACACACTGCACTGTACAGTTAGCACACAGCAGCACAGCTGTGACAATGTCTAGCGGACATGTGAGCCACTTCTGTGATTTGATTGCATCTATGAATGCTCATAATGTGAGGGCTGTTTGTAGTTATGAAAGTTTGCAACACGGATGTTTGTAAGCTGGGGACTTGCTATATGCTCTAAATAAGCCTCTAAAGTTTATCAAGGGCCAACAAGGCACAATATATACTGACTCCAAATATGCTTATGGGGTAAAACACACCTTTGGAAAGATGTGGATGGAGTGAGGCCTCATAAAGAGCGAAGGAAAAGAACTAATACGCGGGGGAATTGGTGAGACAAGTACTGAAAAATCCAACTTCCAGAAGAAATGGCTATGGCTCATAGAAATGGTCACCAAAAAGGGAGCGCTGTGGAGGTGGCAGGAAGCAGGCTTGCTGATGAGGCTGCTAAACCAGCCTCTCTGGAAAGAGAAATCAAGACATTAAATCAAATATCCCCAAAGTAGTATTAATGTAGGGGAAAGGGATCTGTAGGCAGGGAAAGAGCAGAATAAGGGCCCCGTTAGGCTTTCTGACTAATCCCGACCAGAAAGAGCTAAAACTTTATTGGAAGGAGTAATTACAAGGAGAAGGGAAGATAGAGAAAGGCTTCAGACAACATAAATGGCCTAAGCACCTACATCAGAGGACCAGAGGGAGAGCTGACAGGCAAAGCAAGGAGGAAGCCAGGTACATGAATGTAAGAGCTGCCCCTCCACATCGCCAATAAAATGTAAAGGAGACCAAGTGGGAGGGGTCTACCCAACTTCAGAGAAAATTCTTATTTAGTATAGAAAAACATATACTCACTCTTATACACACACATAGGTATGCTCACTCTAGGGGCCCTATACTGCTGCACTAGATACATGTATCCCCTTAATCATTAACTTTAAGCTGCCTTTCTGTAAGACTCTTCCAACCTGACCTATAAATCCCAGAGATAAGGCCCTGACAAGGACAAAAGGGCAAGAAGAAGGCAAACAGCCCTCCAAAAGGAATGCACAGGTAGGCAATGGTGCCGGTTCAGGGTCTTGTGGCCTGGGACTTATCTAAAGGCAGCCCCATGAGCCAATCAGATTTGGACAAGTTCCAGGTACCCACCTAGAAGGAAGGGTCCCTAGAACCTAATAAAATGGAGCCAGGGACAAAGGCCAGTGGGTTTTTCCCTCTCTGGAGCCCTCCCCACCCCAGGACAGATTTCTGTCTTCTGCTTTTTCATCCTTACAAATAAAGCATCTTCTTCTTAAACTCTGTCCTTTTAATTCATTACTTTTACTGAGTTTACTACCCTGGTCAGCTGCTCGTTCCAGTGGCGTTCAAGCCTGGATGTGACATCAAAGCTCTAATTCATTAAGAAAAAGGAAAAAAGAATTAGATAAGACTGGGGCCACACATTGAAAGTGTAAATAAGGGTCAAAATGTATAATAAATAATATGAAATAGGAAGAAAAGGTCTAAGGGGAAGTGAGAGGTGTAGGGGAAAGGAAAGAAAGGAAAGGAATACATATGATAAAAGGATGAAATGGAAACAAAAGTTTTATAAATGGGGAAGGGCAGGGTAATGGGGAAAAAA
>NW_022942660.1:0-364 GCF_012274545.1 Fukomys damarensis | reverse complement strand
ACAGGCAACTCAGTTAAAATGTTAAGCTGATGAGGTAGATTTCCTTACAAGGTCACATTAAAGGGGAGACATGATATGCACCTAAAAATGCAAATTTTCTAAGAGCCCTACAGAGTAAATAGAAAGCTTGATTAAGAGTTCAAAAAAGAGAGGGATCTTTTAGTAGCTGCTCACTGAGCATTCTTAGGATGTACATTTCCAATTAAGTTTAAATGGCCTCTAACAAACTGAATGCAATATGATGCTAAACAAAAAATCTGATGTAAAAGAAGAACTTGCAGTATTCAAATAGCTTTACTACGTTGGAGTGCTAGAGAAAATATTGGCTATGACTCAGTCAAGAAAGCCCACAACAAAACAAAGT
>NW_022942659.1:0-328 GCF_012274545.1 Fukomys damarensis | reverse complement strand
GCTTGCTCATTGCTGGGACACAATACCTAGTACCCAAAACTCAGAGGAGAAAATGTTGACTTATAGTTGAGGGTGTTTCATCAATGGTCATTTGGCTCCAAGGCAGAAACATCATCTTTGAGGGGCTTGATGACAGAAATTGGCTCACCTCATGATAGCCAGGAAATAGAAAAATAATGGAGGAAATAGGAAGTGAGATACACCTGCCTCCAAAGGATTGCCTACAATGAGGCCCAACCTCCAAACAGCATGTTTAGCTATGAATTTATCAATGGATCAGCTCACTGTTAATATAGCACCACCATAATCCAATCACTTTTCAAAAGCT
>NW_022942658.1:0-225 GCF_012274545.1 Fukomys damarensis | reverse complement strand
AAACCCAAGGTCCCAAAAATGACTGAAGAAAAAAGAAAAGAAATGAGTGCAAAAAAAAAAAAATCCTCTATGTTTATGAACAAGTGGTTTGTTCCCAGGCTCTGCAGTACTGGAATTCAGCAGACATAGCGGAAGGACAATGGACTACTGCTATTGTGTTTTGTACTCACGCTGTTATATAGAAATGTTGAACCCTATCCTGCCTTTCCTGCTAGCTGTAGTCAG
>NW_022942657.1:0-235 GCF_012274545.1 Fukomys damarensis | reverse complement strand
AGAACTTCGTACTGGGAGAAATGCGTATTCACACGTTTGTAATGAAGTTGTTTGTTATTTGCTCTTGAATTGTGTTGGCTGCTTACATATTCTGGATATAATTTGCAAATATTCTACTACGTCCTGTTTCCTTTTCTCCCACCCGAGTGAGTACTGTGTGGTGCACAAGCTTTCTAATGTGATATGACCCCACTTGTCTGCTTTTTATTCAGTCGTGCTGGCTTTTGGTGTCCTG
>NW_022942656.1:0-461 GCF_012274545.1 Fukomys damarensis | reverse complement strand
TTATCGGACCCCCTGAGGTTTTCCCTTATGATTTAATTGCTATCAGTGAGAAGCACCATCCTGACTTAAAACTGGAAAAGGTACATATATGAAGAGGAACTGAGCAGGAAATATTCACCTTATCTATGCACATTATAGCAACAGAAATATACTCTGGAGCCAGAAATTGTACCATCAAAAGCTTCCTAATTTACTAGTTAACTTCCTGATTCCACAAGTCCCCACTACTTGTGGGCCAACAAACTCATGGTAAATTCAGCTCTAGCTGTACCATCCTACCTTGGAAATCATATGACTTTAGCACTCATTGCTCTGAGTTCAGCCTTGCGTCAATTTCATCAGCATTTCTGAACATTTTGAAGCCATTTAATAGCCAGGTTCCTTTATATTCAATCTCAGTCTGGTGGAGTCGCCCCTCTATGATTGAATTCCTCAGTATAAAGTACAATTACAGCTAAATA
>NW_022942655.1:0-200 GCF_012274545.1 Fukomys damarensis | reverse complement strand
GTAATGCCTTAGGGGAACTTAGGAATCAGGTTGTGTTTTAGGGTTAGGGGTAGGACTGGTGAGTGGGATTCAGAAGGAATTCACTTACCAGATCCTTGGGCTGTGAGAGGGAAGTTGAGGGTAGTGCCTTTCTTAAATTTGGGTTGTAGTGTGTGTTTCTAAGAACCTGAACATTGCACCCTAGAAGTAATGGGTAGTGA
>NW_022942654.1:0-2415 GCF_012274545.1 Fukomys damarensis | reverse complement strand
AAAGCTGGGCTCATCATTCCGTATTTCTGGCATATCTCTAAATTTTAGTTCCTTGTGGGAACAGATAATTTGGGCACAAGTATGGGAATGTCTGAATCTTCTTAAAGTGTTTAATTGTGCCTTTTTAATACAAAGGTATGGGAATGTCTGAATCTTCTTAAAGTCTTTAATTGTGCCTTTTTAATACAAAGCTTTTGCCTCATGCTATTAAAAAAAAGTTATCCCTATAAGCAGATCATAGTTCCCTCCCTCCCACTTTTGCCTGCCTACACTGAGGGAGAAGTGTTGCTGACAGGTGGGGGTTGTAGCAGAAGTCTTGGCAGGAGAGACTGATACTGTGCTTGAGAAGCTCAGAGTACAAAGTGAAATGCTTAAAAATGTAAAGTGAAAACAACACTGAGATTCCACCTCACCCCACAAAGAATGGCTGCTATCAAGAAATCACACAATAACAAATGTTGGTGGGGTTGTGGGGAGAAAGGAACCCTTCTCCATTGTTGGTGGGAGTGCAGACTGGTGCAACCACTATGGAAATCAATGTGGAGATACCTCAAAGAGCTGGGGCTAGAGGTTCCATTTGACCCAGCCATCCCTCTGTTGGGTATCTTTCTAAAAGAACTAAAACAATCACACCACAGTGATATATGCGCACCAATGTTTAAAGTGGCACAGTTTGTAATAGCTAAAACTTGGAAACAGCCCATTTGCCCATCTGTTGGAAACTGGATAAAGAAGATGTGTTTTTTCTATAAAATGGAATACTACTCAGCCGAGAAATTAGAGTTATTCGTAGTAAAATGGATACATATTCAGGATATACTCCTAAGTGAAATAAATAAGTCACACATGTGTAAATACTGAATAGTCTCTCTGATGTGAAAAACTATAATAGTATACAAGATCCTAATGGGATAATTAAAAGTGTGAAATAGGAAGAAAAGGGCTAAAGGTGTAGGGAAAGTGGGAAGGGTAGGGGAAAGGGAACAAGGGAAAAGAAAAAATATGAGAAAATGGAAATAAAGTGTTTGTAAATGGGGAGGAGGGGAGAGGGTGAAGGGAGGGCAGGGACAAGGGGAAAAAATGAGAACCGAGACCTGTCTTGTGAAGGCACAGGATCCCAGTAGTGAATGTAACTGTATTGTTTACCTAGATTGTACCAATAAACTCAACAAAAAATGTAAAGTGACTACAGTTTACAAGTACATTCATTGTGGGTATAAAGAACTAAGCTCCGTGATATAACCATTTAATAACTTGGTACAACTCAATCATATGTGACTACCCATACGTAGGCATTCTGGATTTTCTCTAAAAAATTAAGCATTATTAGGCAGACTTATTCTGTCAGAGCTTATTTGGGATCTGCTAGGTAAGGTGTTTAATGCTTTATAGAAATCACTATTGGTGTTTTGCACATTCTGTGTATATGTTTTTATTGAAAGACACAGAATTTATCTTGAACACTGGCTGGTCTTGTATTAGAAAGCTCCCACCCATGTAGAAAATGTAATGTCTGAATGTGCATATATGTCAGTCAGAAAACAAGAACAACAACAACAAAAATCTTTCCATGTGGATTTGGTCTATACCGATAAGAGACTATTTGACATCTCTTTTCATTTAGAAAGAAAACCCTGCTTAAAAGGAATACTAAAAAATGCACCTTTTATTTTCATTGGAGAGAATAATTAATCTCATTGGGCACCACACACCTAAACTATCTAGTCATGAACATTTTATTTCTTTGATTTTGGTCTCGCTATATAGTTGAGGCTGGCCTTGAATTCCCTATGTGTCCAGGCTGGCCTAGAACTCACAGCTTCCCTCTTGCCTCAGCCTCCCAATCACTGGGATTGTAGGCACACACCCACACACATCACAGGCTGCCCTGTAATGATGCACACTTTATTATAGAAGCTGTGTGAGTATAGTTCTTCATTCCACTCTTTCCTGTAATGGCTTAATGTCGTTGTACTTTCCCCCTATGTCTGAAATGCCTTCATCACTTTAATTTCCAGTCCCATTAGTACCACTCTAGTCTGTGAGAATTTTAATCAATAATAGTTCACTTGTAAGTGAAACTGTGGTAGAATCAGTAGTTTTCTGTGTCACATTTTTCTACTTAAAAAAAAAACTAGTACCAGAAACATTTATACATATCTGTTCATATGCCAACTACTAGCCTACAAAAATGTGGTTATATTAATGGATTAGATATCTAGGTTCCTGTTCTAATGCAGTTTATTTTCTGGTGGATAGAAGACAAGACACACAGGCAAAAAAGATGCAGACTGACAAGTGCTTATAAAACGTGGTTAGGGGACTGCATGAGAGAGGACTCCTGCCTTGGGATGGAGGTGGATGGTGGTGCCAGAGAAGGTTAACTGAAGGTCATGAGAAACAGTCAGTCTGAGA
>NW_022942653.1:0-239 GCF_012274545.1 Fukomys damarensis | reverse complement strand
CTGCTCTATCTTCTGAAACCCTGCCCTGGACCCCTGCTCAGTGATCGGCAAGATGCCCTGGCTTCTCAGTTATCTTTGAAAATTCTCTTCAATTCTTCCTCCTACCGAAGTTGGATCTCACTTGAGGGCTTTGTCGACCCTGTGCCCTTTACCCTCTTTTCTTTTGGCCTCCAAGGCTGAACGTGGGTGGAGTTGTCCTTATTCCCTCGTGGTCTTTCTCCACCATTTCAATGCTCTGC
>NW_022942652.1:0-855 GCF_012274545.1 Fukomys damarensis | reverse complement strand
GAGAACTCCACGGAATCTTCTGCAGCTTGGAGGAACCAGCTGCTATGTAACTTGATAAGGGCACGTTTGGAAGCTGCAGGTCCTGTAAACTAAAGCTACTTCACAGTGGAGAGGCACGGACTACACAGAATAAAATTATAACTGGCCAGAATTGCATTGTTGTTGAGCATGGTGGTGCACTCCTGTAATGCCAGTACTCGGGAGGCTGAGGCAGGATCGCCGTGACTTTGAGGCCAGCCAGAGCTACGTAGTGAGTTCAAGGCCAGCCTGGGCTACGTAGCCAGACCCCCTCTCAAAAACAAAAACAGCAACAACAAAAAAAACCTTTTTCACTGTACGCATCCTTTGGGGGCCTGGTTGCTTCACGGGATAATTTGAGGTGTTGGCTGTGGACCACAAAAATTGAGATGTCTTTGGGTACCAAGCTT
This sequence comes from Fukomys damarensis, assembly GCF_012274545.1. Taxonomy (NCBI): domain Eukaryota; kingdom Metazoa; phylum Chordata; class Mammalia; order Rodentia; family Bathyergidae; genus Fukomys; species Fukomys damarensis. Next base: position 427 of record NW_022942652.1, on the reverse strand, counting down.
GAATTACCTTTCTTCTTTCTCACTTGCTGGTAGCTGAAAGTAGCAGATGTGGTTAGGATTTGAGTTGCTGGATTTAAACCACGAAAAGAATGCTCTTTGATGAACAATTCTCGTTTACCATGCATGTTGTGGTTTGATACAGCTTTAGTCTCCTTGACAAAGGAGTATATGATATATAATTTTTGTTTTGTTTTTTTGAGACAGGATCTCCCTGTGTAGTCTAGGCTGGTGTCAAACCTGTGATTGTCCTGCCTCAGCCTCCCAAGTGCTGGAATTACAAGTTTGTATTACGGTGCCCAGCTTCAAATGTGTAATTTTTTATGGTATTAATAGATTGACTTTTTTAAAAATATGCTTCGTTCTGAAAGGGGAGATGCCAGGGATATTGTTTCAGCTTTTTTTTTTTTTTTGGTACCAGAAATCAAAC
>NW_022942651.1:0-209 GCF_012274545.1 Fukomys damarensis | reverse complement strand
GACCTCAAGTAGGGTGGAAAAAGAAAGGAAGAAACTAGAAGCAGAGAGAGAGTTTTGAGAAGAGAGGCCCCTTCTGAGTGCCCACGGCAGCCGGCAGCAGCAGTTTCTGGTTCTCTAGGTGCTTGCTGTGTAGACTTGGAATATCGTCCAGGGCCTTTAGTGGGGACCCACAGGGAACCGGGACAGTCCTGGGGTTAGGGCAGACTAAG
>NW_022942650.1:0-216 GCF_012274545.1 Fukomys damarensis | reverse complement strand
AACGGTGGAGCTGGGAAAAGTCAAGATCTGTTAAGTAATTCCTATTTCTTTAACTTTTATTCATATTATGCTTTCAAAATTTACCTGTACCTCATTGCATTTCTTTATTTTGACAGCTAGACTAGATACTGAGCTTTCGTTTTGAAAAACTCAAGGGAGTTTGATTGAAATGGAATATGCAGCCATAGATCAAAAAAGTATTTATAGTTGAGAGAG
>NW_022942649.1:0-272 GCF_012274545.1 Fukomys damarensis | reverse complement strand
CGGGTGGTCATGGACTAGTTCAATAATTAGAATACGGAAACCATCAATCTCCAGTCATATCAAAGCTAAGAAAGGACTCTGGTATGAGGAGGAGTAAAATGTCTGACAAGAATCAGGTGTAGGTGAATTGAGTGAGCAGGTGTCATGAGCGGACAGTCAGTCAAGGTACCTTTTTCTCTGCAGTCAACGGATTCTCTGGTCTACCATTAAGCATCGCACAGGGTTAGTTGCCTCTGATGACGGCTGATGTTGCAGGAGGATTGGACGCATTG
>NW_022942648.1:0-308 GCF_012274545.1 Fukomys damarensis | reverse complement strand
AATGGGCAGCTGCAGTGTCTTGTCTCCTTTATGTTCTTTATGATTTGGTAACAGAGTATACATTGATGCATGAATTTTAGACTCAGCCATTATTTTAGGCAAGTGGTTTTTCCTTCTCATCTGGCACAAGAAAACTAGCTCCCCTGAAACTCAGTTCCTCCCCTTTCAATGCAAGCATTTCCATTATCAATCTTTAGATTTTGCAGGTCGAATTAGCCAGTACTCAATGGGTCACAAGCACAAACTCTCTTTTATTTTGCTTTCCCTCACATACTTTTACACTGTTTAGGTGCCTCATATACAATGAA
>NW_022942647.1:0-278 GCF_012274545.1 Fukomys damarensis | reverse complement strand
GCACAACTGTATTCCGTTTGGTTTGTAGGTCTCTGCCTGGCAGAGATTGAAGCACTGTTGTGATGCACTTTTACCAGAGAAACCTTTCAGGCCTAAGTGAGTGCCCAGTAGCTCTGAGTGCACACAAGCCTCCAGAACTCTGCATACTTGGGGATAGGTTCAGTTAGACGTTAGAACACAAACTCACTTTGCAGAGGGCTTCTGAGGTATAAAGAGCAGTTTTCCCCGGGAAACAGCTTCTCTCGCCTCTTAGCCGTTTAAAGCGAATGTGGTCAGTT
>NW_022942646.1:0-331 GCF_012274545.1 Fukomys damarensis | reverse complement strand
AGCAACTTAATGGTAATAGGGACTCAGTTTCCTTTGAAACTAATGACAGTCAAATGAACAAAAGGAGAGGAAAAAAGAAAAAGAAAGAAGAAATCTGAATTTGGGCAGGAATAGGAATAAAAAGGGAGATGAAGAATAATGTGGGGGAGCAAAAGACTGAGTGGGGAAACTATGAAAGAAAAAAGAAAGAATTGAATGGAAAAAGATAGCATTTTAAAGCTAAAAATTAAAAATTAAAAATATAAGAAAAAGACAGAAGAAAGAAAACAAAAACCCAAAATTTCAAGAGCTTCTATCAGGTATATGTCTGCTGTCACTACATACAATGTGA
>NW_022942645.1:0-523 GCF_012274545.1 Fukomys damarensis | reverse complement strand
GAGTATATTTATAGCCTTCTGTGGAAGACTAAAGGTTCCTGAAAAGTGGAGTGTCTCAGAACTACTTAAGTCTTCTTTCATACATCACCTCTGACTCAGTACCAACATACATCTGATGACTCATATATCACAGAAATATGACTAGGACTTTATCTCCAGTAATAACTGCCTTTTCTCTAATTATTACCAAATAATTCAAAATGTAATTATAAACATTATTTATTATGGGCCAGGATAGGTAAGGGTAAAGGAGAGGATTTTTTTTGTGTGTGTGAAATAAATACATAATACACATTTCATTTTTACTGTAGAATTATTTTATTTTTATTTCTGATAATTATTAATATGGTATTTTTTCAAAAGTACTTCTGTATTTACAGGTATTTACATTCATCCAAATTATTGTATTAAATGTATACTATGGTTAGTTATTTTCTTTTTCAGTGTTCTGCTGCCTGCCTCTCAAGTGCAAGGACCTGAGTTCGATCCCCAGTACCAAAAAAAAAAAAAAAAAAAAAAAAAA
>NW_022942644.1:0-404 GCF_012274545.1 Fukomys damarensis | reverse complement strand
TCTTTCCTCCCTCCCCTCCCTCCTCCTCCTCCATCTTCTCCTTCCTCTTCTCCCTCTTTCCCTTCCCCTCTCCTTCCTTCTATCTCTCCTCTCTCTCTCCTCTCTCTGTTGCTGACGATTGAACTCCGGCCTTGGCCGTGTCAGGCAAGCGATCCACCATTGAGTTACAGCCCCAGCTCTTCTCCTGATTTTGAGTCAGGGTCTCACTAAGCTGCTCGGGCTGACCAAGAAGCTGCAATCCTCCTGCTTCAGCCTCCCGAATGGCTGGGTTTATGGGGCTGAGCTGTTGTACTTGCACGACGTTTCTTAATTCTCACTGTTACCATAGCTAATACTTTCTATACCTTCAAAGATCATTTCTGCAGTGCCAGCTTCATAACATAACGGGGCAACTCCGGTTGCTT
>NW_022942643.1:0-1024 GCF_012274545.1 Fukomys damarensis | reverse complement strand
AGTCAAGACTGACCTGGAACTCACTCTGTAGCCCAGGCTGGTCTCGAACTCACAGCGATCCTCCCACCTCAGCCTCCTAAGTGCTGGGATTACAGGCCTGCGCCACCACACCCTGCCATATGTACATTCCTGAGAAGCTCCAGAATACTGAGTTACTGGGTTAGCAGTTCTGCAGTTATATGTAATGACACTTGGTTTTCTTTTCTCTATGATCTGGTTTTTATACCAGATTACCTTTGTAATCTTAAAGAAAATATTCGGAAAGAGAGAGTTCTCCCCACCACCATTATATCATCTCTCTTCTTTGTTTTTGCTCCTGGGGAGACTTAACTCCTAATTTGTACTCTTACAGACTGCTTTAACTCTAAAATTTTGGAAAAACAATTAAACTTTGTTTTTCAAATAATACTACTTGAACTTTAAGAGAATGTAAGAAATTTTAAATTTCTGAGCACAGTAGTACATTTCTGTAATACTAGCTAGGTGGGAGGATAAGGCAGGAAGATCACAAGTTCAAGGCCAGCTTGGGCCTCAGTGAGACCTTACTCGACATTCAATAAACAACAACAACGAAAAGGGCTGGGTAAGTAGCTCAATGGTAGAGCACTTGCCTAGCATGCACAAGGTCAGGGGTTCAATTCTTAGCACCCCCCTAAAAATTATCAAGGTAAAACCTGCTCAAGGAAAAAGAAAGTCAGGGTATAAAGTGGAAATGAAACTTTCCAAGCCTACTCCCCAACACTTTCCTTCATAGCTACCCTGTGGCCCCCTTTCCCTGTACCTTTTTCACAGGGAACGATTATTAACAGTGCTTTGGTATGTGTGCTTTGGATCCTTTGCTATGCATTTACACTATGCAGACACCATCACGTGCATTTTGAAGTTGTATTTTATATATCATCCTGCTTAGGATGAGTGTGACAGGTTGTGCCAAGTTCCCTTCCAAGAAGTGGTACCTATTTGTGCTTTCATGGACAGTGTATTCTTGGCTGTCTCCCTCTTCCCTCACTAAGACTTGTTGATC
>NW_022942642.1:0-572 GCF_012274545.1 Fukomys damarensis | reverse complement strand
AGACCATATGATCCTCTCAATAGATGCAGAAAAAGCATTTGATAAAATTCAACACCCATTCATAAAAAAAACCTGCAAAAAATTGGAATAGATGGTCTATACCTCAATTTAATAAAGGCTATCCAGGAAAAACCATCAGCCAACATCATATTAAATGGCCAAAAACTGAAAACCTTCATGTTAAAATCAGGAACAAGACAAGGATGCCCATTATCACCACTTCTCTTCGATATAGTTCTGGAAACATTAGCCACAGCAATTAGACAAGAGAAAGAAATTAAAGCAATAAAGATAGGAAAGGAAGAAGTTAAACTATCATTATTTGCTGATGATATGATACTCTACATTGAAGACCCAAAAAACTCCACCAAAACACTTCTAGACTTAATTGACAGATTCAGTAGAGTATCTGGATACAAGGTGAATACCCCAAAAATCAATAGCCTTCTTATACACAAATAACGGACTCATGGAGAGAGAAATAAGGGAAAAAATTCCTTTTACAATAGCATCCAAAATAATGAAATATCTAGGAATCAATCTAACAAAAGAAGCAAAAGATCTCTACACTG
>NW_022942641.1:0-220 GCF_012274545.1 Fukomys damarensis | reverse complement strand
CTAGCATCAGAGAAACATCGGAATACCTGTCTTCCAGTAACACTTTGTACTGTTGTATGGTGATTTGAAAAGAAGAACCAAGAGACTTGCACCTATATTTAGCAATTTCTTCTCCCTGTATAGTCATGATTACCTGGGGGCTCCTCAGTGAGACAAGAGTCTGGCAAAAGAAAAGCAGCAATGAGTACCAAGGGGCCTTTCATTCTTGTTGGACCAGCTG
>NW_022942640.1:0-228 GCF_012274545.1 Fukomys damarensis | reverse complement strand
CAGCCAAGGGCCTGAATCCCACCCATGGCAATGTTCCCCACAAGTCCAGCTGAAGGCCATGTTCTCCATGCGTCCAGCCAGTGGCCTGGAGCCCACGGCAATGTTTCCTGCTTGTCCAAACGGAGGATCTGCACCTGGAAGGCCCACAGGCCAGTGCTGGAAACTAGAAAACCTGCACTGGTGGTGTGATAGTGAAGGATCTGTGCTACCAGGCTGAGGGATCCACGC
>NW_022942639.1:0-303 GCF_012274545.1 Fukomys damarensis | reverse complement strand
TAGTCTCCCCAACCCCTGAAACAAACCTCTCAATCTCTTTTTTCCTCTCTCTCTCTCTCTCTCCACACACACACCCACACCCACACCCACAATTAATTAATTAAAACTATTTTGTTTTCTTTCCTGAGTTGTAGACTTCCCTTTTTCATTGATGTCAGATGAGAGTGGTGATGCTTTAGCCAATGAAATGTGAGTGGGAGTGAAATCTGACAAGATTCGGGCTTAGGATGGTTTGGCTGTAGGCTGAGTGGGAGTGAAATCTGCTACTTCTGAGTCACACCGTTAGGGACTCGTGATTCATCA
>NW_022942638.1:0-370 GCF_012274545.1 Fukomys damarensis | reverse complement strand
AGAATAAAGATACAGGGTGAAAATGGGTGGGTGATGTATTTTAGACTCTGTCTTAGGCTGGCCATTGCAGTAGAGTGGAAAGGAAAACTCCCTGTAGACAGAGTTTCTAGAGGTATTCTATTCTGTAAAGAGGGACAAGCAGTCTGAGGTTATACGGCAAATCATCACAGGCTAAAATACAGATCATCTGAGCAGAAGCCTGGACAATAAAAGATAGGAAAGTTGGAGTTCAAGAAATCTAGAATTCAGACACCTAACTGAGAGAGTGGAGATGAAGAGAGTGGACACAACAATGAAGATTTTCATATTACATAAAGTCCATCAAAATGAGTCTACATTAAACAGACTTAAAATAATCCTATTGATCAAA
>NW_022942637.1:0-241 GCF_012274545.1 Fukomys damarensis | reverse complement strand
CTGACCACTTCTCAATCCTGCTAAATATTTCCTATTTTGAACCCTGTCCTAGTCCCCAAAAACTAGCCTTCTTCATATTGAACCATGTCTGCCTGCCCAGGCATCCTTCTCCTCAATATCCACATCCTATCTCCCGGGCAGCATCTTCACCCAACTGTCCGAACACAACTAACATCTTTTAGAAACTTAGAAGCCGGCTATTTCCTAAGTCATCACTGGATTTGGGTAAGACGCCAGCAGA
>NW_022942636.1:0-226 GCF_012274545.1 Fukomys damarensis | reverse complement strand
TGAATTTAATAGGATCATAGCTCTTCACTGAGTCTTTCTTAGGGGTATTGCAATTGGTGCTTTGTAACAGGGGCGGGGAGTGGTGTCACTGGCTGAATGCTGATGACCGGAGCCCAGGGTATGGGACTAATTGTACAAGGGGAAGTCTTAGCAGTAGAAGCACTGCCTCTGTGCCTGGAGCTGGTGATTGTCACTATTTTCGCAAATGGTAATATTTCCATTGGCA
>NW_022942635.1:0-609 GCF_012274545.1 Fukomys damarensis | reverse complement strand
ATTTAATTATTTGCACATGTTTAACCATCCCCTCATCCCTGGGATGCATTCTATTTGGTCATGGTGTATAATCTTTGTGATGATTCACTGCATTCTTCTTGCCAGTATTTTATTGTGGACTTTCGAATCTATGTTTAGTAGGGAGATTGGTTTTAGCTCTATGTTTTGCTTGGATATTTCTCTGGTGTTGGTATGAGAATAATGTTTTTATCCAGGAATGGGCTTGGGAGTTGTGTTTCCCTTTCAATTTCATTAAAGAGTTTGAGGTGTAGTGGCATTAGACCTTTTCTAAAATTCTTGTAGAATTCAGCAGTGAATCTTTCAGGACCTTAACTTTCTTTGTTGGTAGGTTTTTAATTGCAACTTCAAATTCACTTGTATTGGGTTATTTAGAATCTTTATATCTTCTTTATTCAGCATTGATAATTCATATGTATCTAGCAATCTGTACATTTCTTCTGCGTTTTCCATCTTATTAGAGTACAGATTCTCAACGTAAGTGTTAATGATCAGCTGGATTGCTGCAGGATTTGTTGTAATTTCACCATTTTTATTCTTAATTGTATGAATTTGAGTCTTTTCTTTCCCTTTTTTGAAAAGGCTGGTATG
>NW_022942634.1:0-1496 GCF_012274545.1 Fukomys damarensis | reverse complement strand
GGGGGGAAGAGGCGGTTGGCACTTTGCTCACTTTCTAGAGGTGGAAAAGGAGAGAAGCGGGCTGCTGGGGCCACAGGGTCTGGGTGGGGTCTTGGTGAACATGTGGCCCCTTGGGAGCCGGCAGGGACTCCGTTGCCAGTGCTCTGTATTCCAGGGGCACAAGTATGGTGTTTCCTTTTGTCCCAGTTACAGTTAGACCCCCCTGTGTGGATGTCTGAGGCCATTGGTTCGAGGTGACCATTATCCTGGGCGCCTGTTCACACGCCCATCCCTGCCGCTCTGTCCTGTCCTCCTTTCTTCCCCAGACACCAGGAATGCACAGATGAATGAGGCCAGGGCCTGGGGGTGCTCTGTGGGAGACAGAAGCACAAACAGTTGCAGTACAGGGTGACAAGTGTGACTCAGCAGTACCAGGCTCGGATGACAAAGTGCAGGCAGGAGGGCTGCCTCTGTTGGGTGGGGAATGGGCGATTCAGAAGGGATCCAGAGCGTCTCCCAGCTCCAAAAGGAGCCTGGCCTCAGTGAGACCCTCCAACTTATGTCCAACAGTCTGTGACAATAAGCAAGATCTTTGAAATTCTCTTGATCTCAGTTTCCCTGTTTGTTAAAAGAAAAGCCAGAAAATGAGAAGATACAAGCAGCAGTCAGGTGGTGGCCGCTGTGGCTGGAGAGGAGGTAAACAAGGACCCTGGGGATTGCAGGAAATGGTCCACAGAGCGAGCAGAACGCTCCCTTGCTCCTGCTGTTGTTCCTGCGGCCAAGATTCTCATAGTGAAGCAAGGGGAGAGAGAGGCTGTAGTCCGAGGAGAGAGGGGAGCTGAGCCACTGCTGTCTCCCTGTCCTTCCATTGGCAGACAGTGGGGTTTGACGTGACGAGAAGTCAATTCCAGGGATGAGCCAGGAACCTTGTGCTGGGGGAACTTTGCTTCTGCATCAGAGTGGGAGAGAAACAAAGGACCAGGAGAGCCGGGGACTCTCGGGAACTGGCGGGTGGAGATGACCTGACTTCCCATCGTCCCTCTCTTCTTCCAGCACTCACAGAGTGACCGCTGGCAGGGCCTGGGCTCCTCAGGGCTGTAAAAATGGGAAGATCTTGTTCTAACATCTCTGGACCGTGAAGGAGAGAGGCTGATGTGAACAGAAAGAACTGAGTCTTCCAGAATAAAGGGTGTGGGATAAGTTTGTGCTCCCAGATTAATCGAGCACTTAATGCATTAGGTGGTTATGAGCTCTGTTAGCCAAGTTCATTACCTCAGCTACTGTAGCAGATATCTCTGCACTGCTCGATGGACCCCTGGAGGTGTTGCTTCTGGAATTCGAGCCATTAGAAAATGATTCTGCCTGGCTCGGAGTCTGGGGCTTATGAAGCCACCCCTGTCACAGAGAAGGCCACCACCTCCTCTTAGGTCCAGCTTTTCCCTCCGTGAGAGAAACTGGCAGCAAAGTGAAACAGACAAAGTTCAAATCCTGGCCCGGCTGTCTCTTAGCAGTGCCAC
>NW_022942633.1:0-3268 GCF_012274545.1 Fukomys damarensis | reverse complement strand
GCATGGGTATGAGTTTTGTCTGACTCTGCCTGTCTGACTACTTGTCATACCCCATTTGCAAGTTACTCTCGTTACAGGCCTATCCTTCAAGATGTTAGAAAGCAACTCCTGCCGTGGGTCACCCTCACATTCTATGTGGGGTTGTAGACTTTGTCCAACTCAGTCCAGATTAGAGCCACTGTGAATCTCTCCCAAGTGGGCCACCCCCACGTCCCCAGTACCCCTGCTGGTTGCAGGACTCTCCCGCTCAGTGTGCTTGTGTGGTTTGCTTTAACCCAAGTCAAATTACTCAATTGCTCCCCAGGAAATGATCAGCTGTTCCGAGTGGGACAGTGGGCCAGGTTCCCTCTGGTAATGTGCCATTGCTCCAGAATCATCCTGAATCCTGACAGCTTCCATTGTGCTGGGGGAGGGTCTGGGGTGTGGGAGGACTAACCCCCGCTTCTGAGCTGCAGTCTCACCCATTGGTGCCAAAGATGGGCAGGATTCCTGCAACTTGAGCCCCTCAGGCCTGCAGGCAAAGGAGACTGCAATTCTGTCATCGCCAGTCCCTTCTTGCTTGCCTTAAATGTTTCAGAATTCCCAGAGAAAGGACAGAACAAATGGGAGTTAGGAGGATTTATTTAAGGTGTATACACTGTCTCAGCAGACTGTGTTTAAAATGGCTGAGTGTTGAACAGAGAAATTTCAGTTAGAACAAATGGGAGTTAGGAGGATTTATTTAAGGTGTATACACTGTCTCAGCAGACTGTGTTTAAAATGGCTGAGTGTTGAACAGAGAAATTTCAGTTTTTATATATTTTATTGAAGGCAGTGGTTTTTCTAGTGAGTTTACTGGAACAGAATAAAGGCAGACAGTTTTGTGACTTTGCCTTGAAAGAAATGTCTTATGAATCATATGAGAACAGAGTATCTTAAACTTTGTTTACAGGTTATGGTTGTTCATTTTATCTGTACCAGAATAAGGAGTTACAGCTACATGGGAGAACGGAGTTGGAGGGGGGAACTGCCTCAGACTGGAAAGGACTCATTTTTCTTTAAGTACTGCTTTGGTAGAAGTTATGAGAATATGTACCTTCCATGCTGTGGTAGATTAAAAATTAGTACATGTTCCTGGTACACTTTCCAGAGAGCTGGTGGAAACTCCTCTTTCCTTGAATTCAAGATGGCCTTAGTAGGTGCATGACCTGCTTCTGAAGCCCAATGATAGGATGGTTTCCAACTTCCTTGAAACTTTCTCTTTGAGAGCACTGTGCTGCCATGTAAGAAATCAAACTAGTTGGAGAACACCATGCTCAAGAAAAAACTGTCAGATGCTCCAGTTGACTGTCCGGGTGACAGTGATCTTCCAGTTATTCCTCATAGGTGAAGAGAACAGGGAAAAGCTACCTTGGGAGTTCCAGACCAGCTAATTATCACCAAGTACCCTTATAGGGTACTAGAAAAGCAGAAGCATCACCCTATCAAACTCTGTCCAAATTCCTGTCCCCCAATTTTGATGTGTGATAAAGCGGTGATTGACTTAAGCTAACAAATTTTGCAAATACTTTGTCAGCAGCAATAAACAACTGAAACATAGGTTTACTATTATGACACATTCCTATAAAATTGATTGGATTTTATTGCAACTCATCCAAACTCTCTGATTAGTTTGTACTAAGAAATATTACTGGGGGCCAGAATTTAGCTCAGTGGTTCTGCCGCCTGCCTCACAATTGTAAAGTCCCAAGTTCCATCTGCAGTACTTTTTGTCTTGTTTTGTTTTTGATTTTGTTTAGTATCCAATCTCCTATTCTAAATTGACACATTTACTTTGGGGAAGTGTCCTATCAATTGCAGTATTTTAACTTCTCCTTTTATTTGCCCTGATCAGTCATGGGATAGCACCTAAGTCCTAAGGATCTTTAAAAGGTTAGCTAGTAAATAAGAATGCTAGTCAGAAAATAAATGTCCTAAACCAAACATATAAACATTTCACTCTTATTCTAATATCTTCCAGTTATTTCAAATTAAATCAAATCTAAACTTGCTTGGCAAAGTTGTATCTTCCTGGTACGCTCCCAATTTATGTCTCAAACCTTACTACTCAGATTTTCCTAGGATTCTCATAGATTAATGCTTCTAGACTACTGTTATGTGTTGAAATAAACCCTAACAAAAGGGTATGTTGAAGTTCTAAGCCCTAGTGATTCAGAGTGTGGCTTTATTTGGAAGTAGGTTCTTAATACAGGTAATAAGGTATAAAATAAGGTCATGAAGGTAGGTGCTAATTCACTATGACTGGACTTATAAAAAAGGAATTGGCTGCTGGGGATTTAGTTCACTGGTTCTGCCACCTGCCATGCAAGCTCAAGGACCAGAGTTCGATCCTCCCCAGTACCAAAAAAAAAAAAAAAAAAAAAAAATTCGCTTGAAAGGATAGAAAGGAAAGTTCATAGAAAGAAGGAGCTGTCTATAAGATGAGCAATACCCGAAGCTACTAGAATGTAGGAAAGAAACATGGAACAATTTCTTTTCTCATGCCTTGGGAGAGTTCTGAGCTTGAGACTTGTGAGATATTTTATTGTTTTCATCTGCACGGTTTTGTGATATTTCTTAATGGCAGTCCAAGGAAACTAGTAAAACCACCAATTTCCTCCTAAGTTTCATGCTTGTCATCTTCTCTTTAAAAAGTATGAAATATAATATATGAAACATGTCAGAATTTTGGAAAGAGGAGAAAACAATTAAGATTTTTTTCCACGAAAACAAAGCCATTTGATTTAGGCACTGTATGACATGTGGGCTTCAGCAGGTAAAAACATGGGTAGAATTTCTGAGATAGAGGATATTTGAGGCAAGGCTATAAACCAGGGACATGTCGTTCATTTTTAAAAGAAAAATGTTTGTGCCTTTACTTTTGTATTGGACCTGTACAGTGAATTCCAAAAAATTATTTTTGATGGATGTTTAATTAAGTATTCTCATTCTTTTTCTTGTTAAGTTTTTTTTTCTCTCATTGAGTTTATTGGTACATCTTAAGTATACAGTTACATTCATCATTGGGATCTTGCACCTTTACATGACAGGTCCTGGTTCTCATTTTTTCCCCTTGTCCCTGTCCTCCCTTCACCCTCTCCTCCCCTCCCCATTTACAAACACTTCATTTCCATTTTCTCATATTTTTTTCTTTTCCCTTATTACATTAATTTTATTGATACTTTTTAGATATATTGTACAGTTACATTCATCATTGGAATCTTGTACCTTTACATGATGTATCTTGGTT
>NW_022942632.1:0-205 GCF_012274545.1 Fukomys damarensis | reverse complement strand
TCCAACACTTAGATTTTTGCAAGAGATGAAAGATACTAATTTAGCATGATCCAATTAACAGAGCATAAGACTGAGTCAAGAGATCTAGATAGCAACTCAAGCTTAGACTTTGATTAAAAGTGAAAACAAAAGAACCAGAGGATTAAGATTTGAATACTGGTTTAAGGAATCATATATAAAACTGGAACAAAAACAGCACTTTCCT
>NW_022942631.1:0-212 GCF_012274545.1 Fukomys damarensis | reverse complement strand
GGTACTTTACAGAGGGTTTATCTAAAGGCCTTCAATAGACACTTAATGTTTACTGTCATTGTCATCTTGGTAGCTGCATAGCTTTTAAGTCTGGAGGAGACAAAGCCAAAGAAGTAGTTAAGAATGTATGAGCCAAATTATAAAGTCAGCAGGATTGCTATGAATATAGTCAACAATAAGGATAAAGGAGAAGGTCCAGGGCACTTCAGAAT
>NW_022942630.1:0-246 GCF_012274545.1 Fukomys damarensis | reverse complement strand
TGAGAAATGTGCTTTTCTCTCTGCCATCCAGAGAGCTACAAACTGGATGGAATAATACTTTGTACCCCTGCAGAAGTGGAGTAATTGCAAAACTACCAGAGTTCCAGCTGTGTACTCTGAGGAATAACTGCACATTTCATCTTCTCATCAATAGAGATTCTTGGGGAATGCACTCAGGAAACATGGTGCTGTCAATAGTGCAGTTTGAACCACAGAATGACTCCATGCATTGTGTTTGCTTTCTAA
>NW_022942629.1:0-265 GCF_012274545.1 Fukomys damarensis | reverse complement strand
AAAGAAGATATTCTTTTAATATAAAATGGAGTACCACTCATCTATTAATACATTTTAATAAAAAAATTTAAAGAATCATGGTAATATTTATGGGATCATTTGTGTTTTAGTGTTCTGGAGAAATCTTCCAGTCACAGTAAATCAGGAATTTACCACTAGATGGTGCATGACAAACAGTCATCATACAACTAGTTTTGTGAAATTGCAAACCTATCATTAATTCTGAAATAAATATTAACTTTCATAGTGTAGTAAAAAATTTAAT
>NW_022942628.1:0-2774 GCF_012274545.1 Fukomys damarensis | reverse complement strand
TTTTTTTTTTTTTTTTTTTTTTTTTTTTTTTTTTTTTTGGTACTGGGGATCAAACTTGGTTCCTTGCACTTGCGATGCAGGCAGTGGAACCACTGAGCTAAATCCCCAGCCCGTGAACTTTGTTTTCTTTATACTGCAAGTGATTGACCTTTATAGCTTCCATCTTGTACAATTTATATTCTCCATAATTCTTTGGGCCAAGTTGACCCGCAATTCCATTTTACCAAATGGAAGAAGGAGAGTTATAACATGACTTCTAACAAAGGTAGTCAAGGCTGTGAACTATATTTTGTTCATATTTGTATTGTGAGCATCCAGATTAATAGTTTTCACTTAGGAAGTCCTAGGCAATTGGGGCTGGATGGATGGATGGGACCTGCCTCAGTAATGCCAAGAACACATAAATGCCAACCTTGTAGCTCATGCCACTCAGTTACTTCAACTGACCTCCATGAGTTCAGTTGAGTGGCCTTAGACAAATTTCTCACCATTTCAACTAGAAGGGCCTGAGCCGTTGGGGATTTGTAATACACTGCTGGGCTGCCGTGTTTGCATAAGGACAGCAAAGACATTCAATAGGCAAAGGCAACACTGGGCAACAAAAGTAAAACAATTTTGGACTTCAAGTTATATTACAAAGCTACTGTGATGTAAACAGCATGGTTCTGGCATAAAAACAGACATATGGAACCCAAAACAGAATAGAGGATACAGAAACAACCACATTCAGCTAACAGATCTTCAACCAAGGCACCAAAAGCATATCCTAGAGGAAAGAGGGCATCTTTTAAAAATGATGCTGGCACCAGGTGTGGTGGCACACGCCTGCAGTCTCAGCACTCAGAAGGCTGAGGCAGGAGGATCGCTATGAGTTCAAGGCCAGCCTGGGTTACACCCTGGGTTCAAAGCCAGTCTGAACTACACAGCGAGACCCTGTCTCAAAGAAAACAAAAACAAAAACAAAAAATAGTGCTGGGAAAACTAGCTGTCCACATGCAGAAGAAAACTAGACCCAGACTCTCACTTTGTACTAAACTAAATTAAAATGGATCAAAGATCTAAATGTTAAAAAAAATACTTTTTTTGGAAGGTAAAATAGGCAAAACTCTTGAATACATAGGCAAGGACTTTCTAAACAGAACCCCAATTACATAAGAAATAACATCAAGAATCAATCAATGGGATCATATCAAATTAAAAAGCTTTTGTATAGCAAAGGAAACAACCAACACAGTGCAGACAGAACACACAGAATGGGAAAAAGCATTTGCCCATTATTCCTCAGAGAGACCTATCTCTAGAATATGTAAAGAACTTGAAAAAATTAGGTGCCCTCTCCCAACTAAATGACCCCATGAAAAAATGGGCAACAAAAGTGAAGACATTTCTCGGAAGAAGAAGTACAAATGTCCAATACATACATTAAAAATGTTCAATATCTCTGGCCATTAGAGAAATGCAAATTAAAACAATACAAATATGCCATCTTACTCCAGAAAGTGTGGCTATCATCAAGAAATAAAATAGTAACGAACGCGGGAAAGACTGCAGGGAAAAAAGGAAGCCTTCTACATTATTGGTCGGAATGTGAACTAGCACAACCACTGTGGAAATCAGTATGATGAGTCCTCAAAAATTTAAAAACAGAAACTCCATTTGACCCTCCATTTTCCCCTTCTAAGTATCTTTGGGAAAGAGTTAAAGACATCACATTTTGGTGACACATGTACACCGATGTTTACAGCAGCACAATCCATGATAACTAAATCTTAGAGGTATCCTATCGTCCATCAAGGAATGGATAAAGAAAATGTTGTATTTATACACAATGAAGTACTACTCTGCTATAGAGAAAGATAAAACTTGAATCATTTGTAGGAAATGGATGTACCTTGAGATGATAACATTATGTGAAACGAATCAGACGCACAAGTTTAAATGTCACATGGTTTCTTTTATACAAGAAACCCTAAGTATAAATACAGAGCAAAATAAGCAGTAGGTAGTAGGAAAGAGTGAGATAAATATTTTGCAAAAAGGGAAGGAGGAGGGAGGTGGCAGAGGGAAGGGAAGGGGAGAGGATATAAAAAGAATAAAGATGTTCTATGTACAGGTACCAAGTTCCCACAAGGAATTTAATTATTATGCATCACAAACACGTGCTAATGAAAAAAACTGGGAAAAATAAATTTAAAAAATAAAAAAGAAATTAAAAATTTAACTAAAAACACAAAAGACCTCACATAGCCAAAGCAATCTTGAGCAAAAAGAACAAAGCTGAAGGCATCAAAATACTCATTTTTCAGAACAGACTACAGAGCCATAGTAACAAAACCAGCACTGTATGAGTAAACACAGACCAATGGAACAGAACCGAGGACCAGAAATAAATACTGTCACATACTTATAGCCTATTCTATCTTGATAAAAATGCCAAAAGCCACCATTGGAGAAAAGTCCGCCTGTATAACAAATGTGGCTGGGAAAACTGAATCTCTATACGCAGAATACGGAAACTGTCTCCGCTGTCTCACTCTGTTCAAAAGTCAATTTAAAATAGATCAAAGAGCTTAATATAAGACCGGAAGCTCTAAAACCACCAAATGAAAAATACAGGGGAAGCCCTTCAAGATACTGGTGCAGCTAAGGATTTTCTGGATTGCAGTCCCAAACCACAGAAAATGAAAGCAGAAAATGACACACCCCCCCAGAGAAATCTGAGTAGTTTTCATTGCCAGACCTCCTGAGAACACAAATGCCTGTCAGTGAGATTC
>NW_022942627.1:0-684 GCF_012274545.1 Fukomys damarensis | reverse complement strand
TTTCATTAGAATGACCACTTCAGGGTTAAACATACTCATCAGGTCACCAGTGTGTATATTACAATAGGTATTATTATTAACATAAGGATATTTTTACATATGTGGAAGGAGGTGCACAGGTTATATGACTATACTGTATCATATTGTGTACAGGATTTGAGTATCCACAGTGTGTGGTATCAGAGGATTTCTGGAACCAACTCATCCAGGATACCAAGGGATGACTGTATGGTGACAGGTTGGTGGAAGAATGCCTCCCCTGACTCTTGAAGATCTTTTTCATCCTCTGCCACATTGTATATCTAAACTATGGCCAACCCATCATCTGATGACTTGTAATTCCCTTTCTGAAACTAGAGCTTCAGATAATCAACTTTCCCTCTAGCCTTCAACTGTCCCATTGATTCTCAAATTAAGAACTATACATCAGTTCTTCTACCTCTAATGAGTCTCACTAATGCCATTTCCTTACTCATTAAGAGTCGGATTTACACAGTCTTTTCCTCTCATTTGCCTCAATATTTAACTTTCTTCCCCTTAATTTCTGTGTGTCCTAACATCCCAGCCTCTCCTGACATTACTACACTGCTGTTTCCTATCAACATCTCAAGCATATTTAGTCACCATCAGCACTTTTAACATTGCTTAGTTTGCTGCTGTTGGTCAAGGGATGGAATTGAGAAT
>NW_022942626.1:0-202 GCF_012274545.1 Fukomys damarensis | reverse complement strand
TTGTACACAAATAATAGTATCAGTGAGAGAGAAATTGAGGAAAAATTCCTTTCACAGTAACATACAAAAAAAATGAAATATCTCGGAATCAGTCTAACAAAAGAGACAAAAGACCTCTACCGTGAAAATTATAGCACTGTGAGAAAAGAGATAGAAGAGGTATAAGAATATGGAAAGCCATCCCTTGCTCCTGGGTAGGAAG
>NW_022942625.1:0-237 GCF_012274545.1 Fukomys damarensis | reverse complement strand
AAAAATAACGTATGGATTTGATAAAAATCCTAATTGTATTCTTTAGAGAAGTAGGAAAAAAAATCTTAAAATTGATATAAAATCACAAAAAAACCTAAAATGCAAAACAAATCTTGGAAAAAAAAAGAATAAACCTGGAAGTATCAAATGTTATGATTTTAATAATAATCTAAGCCTACAATAGTCAAAATGTGTGATAGAGACAAGAAATAAAACAATGTACATATAGAACATTGA
>NW_022942624.1:0-710 GCF_012274545.1 Fukomys damarensis | reverse complement strand
TTAATTAATTTTATTGGTACATTTAAGGTCTACAGTGCAATGACATTCATCATTGGAAATTTGCACCTTTACATAATCCATCTTGGTTCTTGCATCTTCCCCATTCTCCTGCCCTCCCTTCAACCCCTCCAGAGCTTGTGGATTAGTGGTGATTTTAATCTTTGTATACAGTGCTGACAACCACACCGTCATTCTCAAGGCCCTAAGGGGAAGATGTCCAACCCCAGCCCCATAAAATTTTCTGACAGAAATGGCAAACAAGCAGCATGATCTCCAGATAAAGAAGCTCTGAGTGAGAATTCCTATGGGTGTTAAATTTTCTCCTTCCTCTCTCTATTCTGTCAACTGAGGAGTGAGCACATCAAACTGTGGATAATATTTGGGTGTTGAGACGCATCCTTACAAACTTCTGAAGGTAGAGTTGTTAATGAACTTACTGTGACAAAACATGAACCAAAAGTTAATGAAGAGATTTGTCTCAATCTCACTGTAGGTAAAATTATTCTGGCTCTTCGCCAGCTAGATCTTCTTCAGAAAACTGTTGTCATATACACTTCAGACCACGGCGAGTTGGCCATGGAGCACCGACAGTTTTATAAAATGAGCATGTATGAAGCCAGCGCTCATGTTCCACTTCTGATCATGGGACCAGGCATTAAGGCAAACCTACAAGTACCAAGTGTGGTTTCTCTTGTGGACATTTACCCTAC
>NW_022942623.1:812-1277 GCF_012274545.1 Fukomys damarensis | reverse complement strand
GATTTGCACCACCTTTCTCTGTGGAGTGCTTCACATTCAGAAAACTAACCGCTTTGATTTAAATGGGCTAAGTGGCAAGAGAAGCTGCTTCCCACTTAAAACTGCAGTTTAATCCACAGAAGCACTCTGTCGAGTGCGATTGTGTTCAAACCTCAAACTGAACCTTTCTGCAAGGATACAGATTTCTGAAGGTTTGTGTGCAGTCATAGCATTTAGGGACACTCTTAGGCCTTAAGGGCTTTTCTGGTACAATTGCATCACAAAACTGTTTCAATCTCTGCCAGCGAGAGACGTACACACAAAAGGGAAGACAGTTCTACTCCATTTAACATGTGGACTTAACTGGTAACCTCAAAGAGTTTCAGCACCTTTCTCTGTGGAATACTTCATATTCAGGAAACACACTTCTTTGGTTTCAAAAGTCTAAGCTGGGAAAGAAGCTGTTTCCTGGGACAAACTGCAGTT
>NW_022942623.1:0-604 GCF_012274545.1 Fukomys damarensis | reverse complement strand
ACTCCATATAAGATGTGGACTTCACTAGTAAAATCACAGAGTTGCAGCACCTTTCTCTGTGGAGTACTTCACATTCAGAAAACTACCGGTTTTCATTTCCACGGGCTAAGTGGCGATTGAAGCAGTATCCCGGTGGTAAACTGCCGTTTAAACCGCAGACACTCTCTGCAGAGTGCATTTCTGCTCTAAGCTCACACTGAACGTGTCACCAACATACAGAGCTCTGCACGCTTGTGTTCACTCAGAGATGCTAGGCACCCTCTTATGACTTAAGGTCATTTCTGGTGGAAGCCCCTCACAACAGTGTTTCAATCTCTGCCAGGCAGAGACCTACAAACATAAAGGAATACATTTGTACTTCGTATAAGATGTTTTCTTCACTTGTAACGTCACAGAGTTGCAGCACCTTTCTCTGTGGAGTAGTTCAAATTCAGCAAACTAACCGCTTTGATTTCAAAGGGCTAAGCAGTGAAAGAAGCTGTTTCCCAGGGAAAACTGCTATTTAAACTGCAGAAGCACTGTGCAGAGTGTGTTTGTGTTTTAACCTCAAACTGAACCTATCTCCAACTATACAGATTTCTGGAGGCTTGTGCACACTCAGACC
>NW_022942622.1:0-252 GCF_012274545.1 Fukomys damarensis | reverse complement strand
AAGAAACCCATGTATTAAAAATGAAATATTTTTACTGATAAAATATATAACAACAGAAATAAAAATAGGCATGGAAATATAGACATAAGTCAGTAGGCATCATTATAAGAAAGTCCTTTTTAATCTATATGAATTCAGCTATTTATTTCATGATATTGAATACCAGTTTCATGTGATTTTTTTAAACACTGAGTATTTGTTAGAAAATAAACTAAAACAATCTGATTTTAGAGATTATATTCCTGGAGATTT
>NW_022942621.1:0-208 GCF_012274545.1 Fukomys damarensis | reverse complement strand
TATGAATTGGCTCTCCAACACAAACAGAGAACAGGCAGCCATAAAATTTCAGGCTCCATCTGGTAAGGCCAGCAATGGGCATGGGTTTCTCCATCGTGAGGGAAGGTATTGTCAGGGTGGAACCTTCCCCAGAGAAACCGGGGCCCCAAGCACAATTGAAAAGAGGAACAGCACATGTGGACTGGTGGCATCCGTGTTAAAAGGATGG
>NW_022942620.1:0-200 GCF_012274545.1 Fukomys damarensis | reverse complement strand
AAAAATTCTTGGCCCATGTCAAAGATTATTTGATACAATAGATGATGATACAGTATTAGGCAATCTTACATCTTTGATTTGAATCCCAGGCCTGATTTTTGACTAAGTCACTGCTACTCATTTAATGCCATTTAAAGTATACCAGCAATGTTAACATTTTCTTTGATTTGTACACTTTTATTTTAAAATACATTTTGTAA
>NW_022942619.1:0-279 GCF_012274545.1 Fukomys damarensis | reverse complement strand
TCAAATTTAGGGAACAAAACCACTTCCGTGTCTTCTCACTCCTTTGTCCCTTGGGGTCTCCCCGGCTACAGAAAAACAGTGACTCCCTGCCCACATCTCCTGTCCTGCCTGTCCCTGACCGGAGACCACCCAAAGGCAGCGTATGCTTATTCATGAATGTGTCATTTCTGAATTGGCTCAAGAGTTGTCCAAGAAAGCAATTATTGTGCCATCTTAAATGTCTTTAAAAATAAACATTCAAACATTTTTTAACATTTAACCTAACATTTAACCTAACAT
>NW_022942618.1:0-321 GCF_012274545.1 Fukomys damarensis | reverse complement strand
CCCCTTGCTTGTGTCATGAGTGCCAAACCAGCCAAAGTGATCTGCCTCCAAGCCTTTGCTAATGCTGTTCCAAAGAGAAAACTCTCTTCTGTTCTCCTTCCCTTGTCTTTACCATTCTGCTTATTCATTTGTTCAGCAAACGTGTGAGGGCTATTGTGTGTTCTAGTAGATGTGCTTTCTGCAAAATATATCATTTTTGCTTCCAAAGAACTTGTATTCTGGTAGTTCACTACACTAGAGTATAAGTTTTTCTTAACCCATCTCTTTCATCATCTTTTGGACCTTCCCCAAATTGGCAATGACACATCTCTACATAAATTA
>NW_022942617.1:0-218 GCF_012274545.1 Fukomys damarensis | reverse complement strand
CCCTGGATACTCCACTTCAGTAGTGGAACGAAAGTCTATTCTGTCTTGTTTGTACCTCTCTGTTTAGCACAGACAGATATACATATCTCAGAGGCTTGTATCCTTAAGTGAAACAGCCCAGAGAATACTTACAGTTTCGACTGCCAGAAGACCTAGAGATCTGTCAACTTTGGACTAAGTAGGAGATGATGTTTCAAAGCAAGCACATTTTATAGAGT
>NW_022942616.1:0-213 GCF_012274545.1 Fukomys damarensis | reverse complement strand
AGGTAACAACTTTGTAATTCTTTATATTAAACTGTCTTTTCAAATAACTGGTGTGATTCCTGTGCCTTGTATGTACTTTAACTGATGCACACTGACACAAGCACACACATATCAGGGAGGGCAGATAAACAACAGCTTAGATCCTCCCAAGGTCCCCAATTCCAGGGTCCAGGCCTGCCCTAGATAGCTGAGCGTGTGGAAGAGGGAGCATGT
>NW_022942615.1:0-308 GCF_012274545.1 Fukomys damarensis | reverse complement strand
CAAAAAGGAATACAGTTGTACTCCATATAAGATGTGGACTTCACTGGTAAACTCAGAGTTGCACCAACTTTCTCTGTGGAGTACTTCACATTGCTGAAACTCACAGCTTTGGTTTCAAAGGGCTTAGCTGGTAAGGAGGCTGATTCCCTGAGAAAACTGCAGTTTAAACCACAGAAACACTCTGCAGAGTGCATTTGTGTTTTAACCTCAAACTGAACCTATCTATAAGTATACAGACTTCTGGAGGCTTATATGCATTCAGAGCAGCTAGGCACTCTCTTAGGCCTTAAGGGCTTTTCTGGTACAAG
>NW_022942614.1:0-441 GCF_012274545.1 Fukomys damarensis | reverse complement strand
AAAACAGCGATACATAACAAAGTGAATGAGTTTTAAATACATCTGTTGAAATGCCAGAAAGAAGTCAGATGTTAAAGAATTAGGATGTATAACGTTCACGTACCAACTCCACATTATGAACGTATTCGATAGTACTGCAAACACATACTAGTAAAAATAAATTTAAAAAAACAAAAGAAGATAAAAGTATATGACTAAAAATTGCTACAGGGTTTTAAAAAATCTTATATAAGCATATAGTTATAACAATATATTTTAAGATGATAAGAATTTAAATTTGACCACATAAAATACTGCACACTGTAACTTTTCTTCCTACCCTCATGTTATGATATGATATCCATAATATCTCATTTTACATCTTTGTGTCCAGTGTATTCATTAATACATTATCATAGCTATAGTTTGATAATTTTGTCTGTGATACTGTGTAAAAGTGAT
>NW_022942613.1:0-202 GCF_012274545.1 Fukomys damarensis | reverse complement strand
CACAGGGGCTCTGTTCAGGCTTCCCTTCACCAAGACCAATGTGATCCAGCAATTTTTCTGTGACGTTCCTCAAATACTGAGGATTTCATCACCAGATGTCCAGCTTTTTGAATTTATATTGGTTGTTGCTTCTATTTGTTTTGCCTTACCCTGTGCAGGTTTTATATTTATATCCTACATCAATATTTTTTCCACTGTGCTC
>NW_022942612.1:0-929 GCF_012274545.1 Fukomys damarensis | reverse complement strand
TGTGTTTTCTTTGTAACCAGCTGACTATCTTATACACTGTCCCTTACTGATTGCCTACTTATAAGTTCAATGGCTAAAGTGCCTTTTTACATTGCTAGCACATAGGACCTCAGTATAAAGACTCCCAGCATAAAGCATTACTCAGAGGTGCAAAGTAATCAGGTCCTGATGACCTTGTTTAAGCAGATATCTTCAGGTTTTTCAGTTACATGAAACAATAACTTCCTGGTTTCCTTCTCTTAGTGCAATTAAATTAGGTTATTATGTTTTCATTTACCAGAAACAAAAATAGTCTTATTAATACAGTCTCTCCAATGTTACCCATACTAGGTATTTTTAAAATTCTTAATGTATTTGGTAACATTTTTTTCCCAGTAGTGATTGAATATAGCCTCTAAAATAGATCTTCTTCAACACAGAATATGTCTATACCTGCATTATTACTAAATTGATGATATATTAAGTCACTCAGAAAATATTTACTGAGTAACTGATTTATGTTGCATAGTCTGCTAGGCAGTAGAAATTGATACACACATTCTTTCTAGTTTTTGGAGCTTGTAATTTAGTAGAGGTTGTGGAAAAGGGATCAGTCAATAACAACACAGGATAAATATATTATAGGGAAGTCCTAGCATAGAGAAGGGGCATTTGATGAAGACTTAGATATGAAATTGAGAAAAAGTTGAAAAAAATCTTTCTAGAGAAGATAATTTCCAGTATGAGACTTTAGAGATTTGTTTTACTTTAATAAATACAAATACGCCTCTTACTATGTGATCAGCTCTTTTTGAAGCACATATAATTAGGAACTCACTGAGGCCTTATAATAATCTTATGAGGCAGATATTATTATTATTATTTTTTTTTTTTTACAGGTGAGAAATTTCTGACTCAGAAAAATTATGTTAATTCTCCTGGATAAAAAA
>NW_022942611.1:0-325 GCF_012274545.1 Fukomys damarensis | reverse complement strand
CGCCACTTAGCCATTTAAAGCGAAAGCGGTCAGTTTCATGAATGTGAAGTACTCCACAGAGAAAGGTGCTGCAACTCTGTGAGTTTACCAGTGAAATCCACCTCTTATGTTGGATGCAACTGTATTCCTTTGTGTATGTAGGTTTCTGCCTGGCAGAGATTAAAACACTGTTGTGAGGCACTTTTAGCACAGAAGCCCTTCAGTCCTAAGAGAGTGCCTAGCGGCTCTGAGTGCACACAGGCCTCCAGAACTCTGTATACTAGGGGATAGGTTCAATTTGACATTAGAACACAAACGCACTTTGCAGAGAGCTTCTGCTGTTGAA
>NW_022942610.1:0-521 GCF_012274545.1 Fukomys damarensis | reverse complement strand
TCTTTGCCACCTGTCCCTTCTGCTTTTCCTTTCTTTCCCCCTCATTTTCTAATTTATCTTCTTTCCCCCAGTTTCAAATATCTTTTCCCCTCATCCTTCAAGGGCCTGTAAGAATTTTACTTCCTACCTATGCAGCCATTGAGCTCTGCTATAATCCAAGATCACTCCTCCCAGGTTGCCTTCTCTCCCTGCCCTCAGCCAAAACATAGCACAAGGGCATCTATTTCCCAAGTTATGGGAATAGGATTCGCTCTAGGACGCTGAGGCAGTAACCTCTGTAATGTTTGTTCAACTCTAGTGAATTTCACATAGTTAGCAACAGTTAAATAAGGCTATTGTCCTCATAATCAGACATCAGGCTCCAGAATGGAGGCTGTGAAACACAAGGTAGACTAGTAATAGACTTTTGGTAGGAGCAGACCGCCCAGGCATTAACACTACATTATTCAGAGCCACTGTTAAATGACTAATCAATTATGAATTATAGTTTTAAGCCATGTATAACTTATTTGTGGTATGGT
>NW_022942609.1:0-238 GCF_012274545.1 Fukomys damarensis | reverse complement strand
GCCGCCGGGCATGCGCCCCGAGTTGACTCTGCGCCCCAGGCCGAAATAAGGTGCGGGGGTGGGGAGCTGCCCGGCCGCGGGGCCACTTACGAAGCCGTAGCCGCGGGACTTGCCCGTCTGGCGGTCGGTGATGACCACGGCCTCCTCGATGTCCCCGAAGCCCTCGAAGTACTTCCTGAGCGAGGCGTCGGTGGTGTGGTACGGCAGGCCGCCCACGAAGATCTTGGTAAACGTGGTG
>NW_022942608.1:0-252 GCF_012274545.1 Fukomys damarensis | reverse complement strand
TGGTTTGGTGAAGGGTTGGTCAGAAGGGTGAGCTGTAGATGAGTTCCTTCATCCCAGCATGCTAGAGGCCAGTTTGCATTACTGGCCACAACTCTGAGGCAAGATGATTTTCGGCTACACCCCTTGCAACTCTGCTTCAGTTCCTTTTAAAAGATTTTGCCTTCCCTTAGTGTCAACTGAAAGAAAGGCCATTTCAGAATGACAAGTTCAGGGAAAATCTTTTAAATGATTGAATTACGTTGTTCCCAAAAG
>NW_022942607.1:0-1213 GCF_012274545.1 Fukomys damarensis | reverse complement strand
TTTTTTTATATATGTAGAATTCATTCTCATCTATAGGAAAGTTAATCAATAGTGTGATTTCTGTATTCAAAGGGCATTCTTCAAAGTATAATTTTAACACTTTATGTACAGAACATTTAAGATCTGCTTTCAATTTTACTCAGAATGTTGCAAAGGAAGTTCTGCCAAAAAACTTGCTGACTGTGAGTAGGAATTAATAAATGAGTCTGTAAGCTTTTTTCCAAATGCAAAAATAACATGAGTTCCTTTACAAATAATCTAATTATAATGCTTTCCAGTGTATTAAAATATATTTTATATGCTCTTTTAGCTTGTGGTTGTATTTATAAATATTAAAAAGTAGACATATTTGGTGAAATTCACCAAACTTAAAACATATTTGAAGCATTAAACTAAAATTTCCCAAATGGTCTCATACTTTTTCATCTTAACGTCAGTTCTCAATCACACTCAATAATTTAGAATCATATTTTGAGATAATTCCATATAAATAAGTTCACTGGTTATCATGATTCATGCACAGAGTGCTTATTTGATTCAAAGTATTTTGAAAATAAAATGTGAGTCTATGCTAATAAAAAAGCACACCAATATATGGCCAATTTGTTTTGGAGTAACAAATTTAATAGTATGTTTGAATGCATACTATTGCATACCTACTCCTTTCAATTCTAATAAGCAAATATTGTAACTCAAATTGAAATTCAAAACCTATTAAATAATTCCATCTAGGTGATATGTGAATTAATATGCAATATTGCAATTCCCTCTGCTTTTAAAAATTAATGAAATATTTATTCAGTCTTTTATCAATAATATGCTCTGCATATTATATATAAGGAATATCACAGTCCTGTCTTCCATTATTTATTCTTTTTAAAATTTTCATTTGTTTTTTGTTTAAGAGGACTGCCAATTCAACTTTTTTTGTAGTAATATATTTGTAACTAATACACAACATGTAAGTAAATATAATGACAAATACATTTTGGGAAGGATATGTATTTATTTGGCTGTATGATAATTAAATTTTTTAAAGAGATTGTTATATACTCCAATTATCATGGAATTCAGTTAAGTACCAGAGTACCAGTTTGAAAGAACTTGCTAGTCTTTGTTTAATAAACCTTTTAATTAATGCTTTCTATAGAATAGCTTACTAATACACTTTCAGTGAGGGAGGAAAGCAATATAAATCTTAAACAGAAAAAAA
>NW_022942606.1:0-211 GCF_012274545.1 Fukomys damarensis | reverse complement strand
CTGAGAACAATCCAGTCGCAGCAAAGTACCATAGTTGAAGTCTTCTACACTCCCATCAAACTTTAAGCAGAATGGCCTCCACTTCTATAAAGGCAAAAAAAATTATGCCGTAGCTGGCAAATACAAGAGGCTGATGTTCTCAGGCCATAAGGGGATCTTGCACCTCCTCAGTGAGAAAAATAACCATCGTAGAAGAGCCTAGGATTGAGAT
>NW_022942605.1:0-14036 GCF_012274545.1 Fukomys damarensis | reverse complement strand
ATGTAACTGTACTGTATACCTAGAATGTACCAATAAACTCAATAAAAAGAAAAAAAATAATTTCTACTCTTATTTATTTATTTTTTTAGGCATCTCCATACTGATTTCCCCAGTGAAATTTGTAGTCCTGACAATAATGGAGCATGGCTCCATTCTCCAAAAAACACACTAGCATTTGTTATTTATTGGTTGATTTCTTGATGGTAGCTATTCTTTCTGGAGCTTTATAGAATCTCAGGGTTGTTTTAATTTGCATTTCACTATTAAAAAATTTGTCATATTTATTGGCCATTTGTATTTTTACATCTGTGAAATGTCTATTCATTTCAGGTGCCCATTTCTTAATTGGGTCTTTAAACTTGGGATGGGTAATTTTTGGGTTTTTTATGTATTTTAGACATTATTCCTTTTGTGAAGAGCAGGTGCCCAATAAATGTTCATATTCTGTAGATTGCCTCTTCACTGTTAGTGGTACCTATGCTGTACAGAAGCTATTTAATTTAATGTGAAACCATTTGTTGATTCTTAGAATTATTTCTTGTACAGAAAGTATTTGCCTACATTTATGTCTTCATGAGTTTTACCTTACCTGTTTTTTTCCAGCAGACTAAGTGTTCCTATTCTAATGTTCATATATTTCATCTACTTTTATTTTAGTTTAGTGAATAGTGAGAGATATTGGTCTATGTTCAACTTTGCCATGTGAATCTCTAGTTTTACCAATACCATTTGTTAAAGAGGCTGTTTTTCCTCCAGTGAAAGAATTTGGCCTCTGTCAAAGATAACATAGCTGTGCATGCTGAGGTTGTTTCTGTATCTTCTGTTCTGTTCTATTGATCCATAAGTCTGTTTTGTTGTTGCTGTTGTTTTGTTTTGTTGCCAATAATATGCTGTTTTTAATCACTATAGCACCGTAGTAAAACTTAGGTCCAGGATTGTGATGCCCTCTGAATTGTCCTTGTTGCTCAGAATTGCTTTTTCTATCCTCGGTATGAATTTTAAGATTGTTTTCTCCAGTTCTGTAAGACATAGAATTGGTATTTTAATTAGAATTGTGTTAAACCCATACAAATTTTTTAAAGTGAGACAATATTGGCTATACTGATTTTGCTTGTCCAGGAATGGGATATCTTCCTATTTTCTGATATCCTCATCAATCTCCTTTTTCAGAGTATTATAGATTTCATATTAGGAGTCTTTAACTTTCTTGGTTAGGTAAATTCTGAAGTATTTCATTTTTAATTAATACTATTGTGAAAGATATTATTTCCCTAATTTCTCTTTCAGTGAGTTTATTATTACTGTTTAGTATTTAGTATTAGTATTAGTATTTAGTATTAGGATAGCAGTTAATTTGTCATAGATGGACTTTATTAGGTAGAGATAAAGTCCTTTTACATTCCTGTTCTTTTCAGTGCTTTTATCATGAATGGATGTTGGATTTTTTTCAAATGTTTTGTCTGCCTCTGTCGAAATGGTCATGAGACTTTTTGTTCTTGCTTCTATTTACATAGTATGTTATATTTATTGATTTATTTATGTTGGACCAACTCTGCATCGCTGGAATGAATCCTACTTGGTCATGATGTATGCTCTTTTTGATGATTTGCTACATTCTGTTTGCCAGTATTTTATTAGAGTGTTTGCATCTGTGTTTTTTTAAAGAGATTGACATGTAGTTTTCTTTTTCATTTAGGTTCTTTTCTGGTTTTGGAATAATGGCAATGCTTGCTTCCATGAGTGATTTTGGAGGTACTACTTTCTTTTTTATTTTACTAAGAGTTTGAGCACTGGCATTAAGCCTTCTCTGAAGTTCTTGTAGAATTCGGCAGTGAAGCCTTTGGGACAGTAAATCCATTGTTATTTGCTAGATTTTTTTATTACTTCTTCAATTTTACTGGCTGATACTGGCTTGTTCAGGATTTTCACATCTTGCTTCAGGTTTGTTAGTTCATGTGTATCTAGAAATTTATTCATTTTCTCTGAATTTTCCTTTTTATTGGAGTACAGATTCTCACAGTAGTTAGTGTTAATTTTCTGGATTTCAGCAGAATCTGTGGTGATTTATATTTCCATTTCTAAGTGCATGGATTTGTGCCTTCTCTTTCCCATCTTCTTTTCATATTTTTCTAAATTTAGCTAAAGGTTGGTCTATTTTGTTTAATCTTTCAAATAACCAACTCTTCATTTATTCTCAATTTTATTAATTTATGACTTGATTTTTATAATTTCCTTCCTCATAAAATGGACTCTTGACTTATGACCTCAATTTATTTGCAAGCGCTCGTTGTCTTTCAAGTCTTGAAAGACCCTCTGCTGTATAATTTTAAGCCACACTTTCTTCCAGACAGAGCTCAGAGTCCTCAGATAGACAATGGCCCAGGATTTCTAAATTAATCACACACAGGAAAATACATTGCAATGTTACTTTCAGAAGTCTTCAAGGGATAAATCTGTGTCTGAGACCATCTGGAGGCACAAGCTGCTAGCATTTGGGCCATAACTGAAGACTTTGTTAATAAACTAAAATTAAAATTCCTGTTGTAACCCAGTTATTAACCTTGGGTTTGAATAGTTTGTATTTATCCAAGACCTTGAGGTGCATCACTAGGTTATTTGAGCTCCTTCTGTTTTTCTGGTGTGGGAATTCACAGCTTTGAATTTCCCTCTTAGCATTGATTTCCTTGTGTGCCATAGTATGGTATATCATATTGACATTGTCATTTGATTACAGAAACTAATTTTTTAATGTCATCTGTAATCTATTGATTATTTATGAGAGTATTGTTCAATTTCTGTGTGTTTGCACAGTTTATGTGGTTTCTTTTGACATTGATATCCAGTTTCATTTCACTATGACTGGATAATATGCTTGGGATAATTTTGATTCTTTTGCATCTACTTAAGCTGGCTTTATTGGCTAGTATATGTCTATTTTAGAGAAATTCTCATGTGCTGCTAAAAAGAATGAGTATCATGTTATTGTCAGAAGGAACACTCTATGGATATCTATTAAGTTCATTTGTCCAAAATTTGGTTCACATTTAGTATTTCTTTGTTGATTTCTTATCTAGTAAATCTGTCCATTTGTGATAAAGAGATTACTATTGCATTGTCATTTATTTAAT
Organism: Fukomys damarensis; assembly: GCF_012274545.1. NCBI lineage: Eukaryota > Metazoa > Chordata > Mammalia > Rodentia > Bathyergidae > Fukomys > Fukomys damarensis. The sequence goes on along the minus strand of NW_022942605.1, from coordinate 10,908 downwards.
TTTTCATGTTCAGTTAGTATTTGTTTTGTGAAATTGGGTTTTTTGGTATTCAGTATGCATATATTTATAATTCTTAACACTTTCTGATGAATTGTTCCCTTAATTAATATGTAATAACTTTCTTTGAATCTTCTGATCAGTCTTAACTTGAAATCCATTTTGTTTTAAGTTAGGAAAGCAACTTCTGCCTTTTTCTGTGTTCCCATTGCATGGAATAATGTTTTTCATCTTTTCATTTTTAATCTGTGAATAAATTTTTGAATTAATTGTTTTTGTATGCTACATGTTGTTGACTATTCTTTCTTGATCCATGGTGCCAAACTGTGTCTTTTGATTGGAGAATTTAGGTCATTTACTCTGTGAATTATTACTGAGAGGTAGGACTTGTTCCTGTCATTGATTGAATTCTTTTCCTTTTTCTGATCTCCTCCATTTTCTCCTTTTGCTTAGCTCCTCATTGTGCCTGGTATATAAATTCACTTGGCTTAATGATACTGTTAACTTCATTGTGTATTTCTAGTATATTCTTGAAAAAAGTTTGTACTGCTGTTTGGGTCATCATGAATTTCTTGAGGTGCTCCTTGTTGTGCAAATATCTTATTTCTCCATCAATTTTAAATGAAGTTTTTTCAGAATATATAATTTAAGGTTGGAGCCTGTTTTATTTTAGGGGTCAAACACTTCACTCCAGTCCCTTCTGGGGCCATTAATGTTTGTGTAGATAAATCAGCTGGGATTATAATGAGTTTACCTTTGTATGTGATTATTTTTTTTTCCTTTCTCTAGCAGATTTTAAGATTTTGTACCTATGATAGAATTTCAGAATTTTAGTATAATGTGGCAGGGAGAGGTTCTTTTTGCTCATGAAAATTTGCTGTTCTATTTCCTCATTTATATGTTTATTTCTTTCCCAATATTTGAAAAGTTTTCTATTATTTCTATGAACATGTTTTTATGCCATTTGTATTTCTTCTGATTTTTTCATTTATTTCCATTATTCTTTGAGTCTAGTAGAACTTGGATTGATTTTTCATTTTCTCATGCTATTTTTAAAGTGTTTTGAGTAGTTGGTCTTTAAAAAGATCATTATCTTCTAGTTCTAAATGTGTCTTAACACTGGTTTGTCCTCCTGCCTTTATTTTAAATGTGATTTTTAATATCTTGAATTGCTGATTGAAACTTTTTCATACACTCTAATTCTTTTGCAAACTGGTCATCATATGTTGTATCATTGTATTTAGCTCAGCTATCTTTCTTTTGGTGTCTTCTGAGAGCCTTTTGGTAATTATTTCCACAGGTATGAAATCACAGATAATTTTTAAAAAAATTTTGTTCATTTGGTTGCTTTTGTTTGCTTATTTATTTTAGTTTTTTGTGTGAACATTGTTTTTAGTTTGTATTCCTTTGTTTTTTTCTTGTTTTTTAAATTTTTTCCTTCCTTCCTGTCTTCTTCACCTGTTTCCTGAGACTTATGTAATCATCCTTTGTTCTTCAGCATTTTTTTCTAATCTCTTCTTTTATTTCTCTATTTTTTCTCGTCTTTTTTGAATTTCAGCCCCTTAATTAATTCTCTCTTGGATTAGATATTTTTTCTCATTTCTGAGACAAAACACCTGCTGCACACAGTTTAATGAAGGAAGGTTTATTGTAACTCGTTTTGTAGAGGTTTCAGTTCATAGTTGGCTGCCTCCACGGCAGGGTGACATAGCAGAGGGGCATCAAAGAGGTAAAACAGTTAATGATGAGCAGAAGATAGCAAAGCAACAAGCTGCAAGTAACAATAGTAGCCGTTTCTCTGTCCTTCTTATTCTAGCCAAACTACAAACTTTTAGGATGGTTAGCACTCACACCTAGGGTGGGCCTTGCCTTTATCCACACTCACAGCTCTATCAAAATAATTAGTGGACTAACTTAATAATCACACACCCTTAATCCCAGCGTCATACACTCTAGATCCAGCCACCTCTATTAATCCTTGCCTATAATCACATGAGGCTTTGGGGGAACATGTTGACACAATTATGCTTTCTGTATACTTTCTTTTTTTTCTTTTTCTTTCATCTTCTGTTTCTTATCAGTTTTTTGTCCTACATTTACCCAACTTCATTGACATCTTTCTACTTCCCATAAGATTCTTTGTACATCTTCTCTCTTGTCTTTGTCATATCATATAAAGTTTCAGTAATTTCCTTTTGTACCTGCCCATTCCCAAATCCTCAATTTTAATAGTATAACCACAAAACACTGTTGATCTTTTAGTAGTTAACTTTGTAAAATTACTGTTGAATTTTTTCTACCATTAGCAGAGATATCAATGTTACATTTAGTACATAGTAGCTATAAATCAATTACTGTACTGCCTTCATATTTACAGCAAAATTGAAAGTTGCTTTTCTACAAATAACTGTGGTACATAACTGATTTTTACGATGTGTTAATATCTAATTTGTCTTGGGCAATACTACTGGAGTATTTTCATTTGATATTGATGAGTCACATAATTGTCTTGATTTTGGTGTAATCTGCCACTCAGAAAAAGTTTGTGACATTAACAATGTTAGATTACTTTACCAGATAATTTGGTTGCTAGACTAACTACACTGTATCCTCCTTTCCCAAAATAACCAAGGCAGTCAAATCTTAGGGCCGTGACAACAAATTATAGTTAGCCACACCCAAAGTACATCACTGAGAAGCAAATAAAGAGATAGTAGCAACAAAGTCTTTAGTCTATAAGCATCCAAAGACCTCAGCTCAAGACAAAAAACAAGTGAACAAAAGCAATAGAAACAGGACGCAAAAGCAACAAAATATCTCCCCAAGTCTACATCTGCCTCCAAAGCCACTACAGTGTGCACCAAGGGGCAGAATAGTACAAGCTGTGCACCTGAATCAGACGAAAGAGAGCATTTCAAATTGATACCTTGGCATTGTTGTGAATCTGTACTTGCAAGGGTGCAAATAAACTACAGTATTGCTCAAGTGACCTCTAATATTTTGGGTGTCTGTTGTTAGCTATAAGAAATAGAGTGCAAAACTCTAGGAGTCATTGTATTTTTCAGATAAAAGTCTTACATGAGAAATAGAACAGTTTGGGGAACTAGTACATTATTGTAAATGGTGTACTTAGCTTTTGTAGAGAAAACAAAGGCTCTAAAGGAACAGAAAAAATAATTACCTGTGTCTTTTTGTTTGGTTCTTGCAATCTAGAGGGACTTTTAGTTAAATAAAATTATATAATCCTACTCACTTTTTAAATACAGAGTTAAAATTTAAATTTAATAGATAAGTCTTTAATTAAAAAAACTAAAATATGTCATGGTGAATTAATACCTAACTTGTTGGAGATTAAATGTTAAAATTACCTCCTCAGATATCAGTAATTTATTCTAGTATTCACAAAGGTCAGAAAGAGGAAAACTCCAAAGATAATGAACTGTGTTAAAGTTGATGTGGAAACATGACAGACAAAACAGAAACAAAGATTTTGCAAATAAAGAGGGAAAAAGGAGTTAATGGAGGAGGGGAATGGTAAGAGAAAATTAAAACATATCATATACAGATACAAATTCTCCATGATGAATATTATTATTATGGATATCTAAAATATACTAATAAAATTAATTTTTAAAAGCCTCCAAACTGATAAAAATCCACTCTCAAAAATAGAATTTAGAAAAATATTTTCAAAACTATTTAGGAAAGGAAGTTCATATGGATTTTTCAAGTCAGGCAAAAAGAAACTTAACTGGACAATAACAAGTATCTAAAAATATAAATCCTATGCTATTTCCTCTATTTTTAGTGGTATTTTCCATAAAAAAAATCATTTAAGTGAAAGAGGGATTTAACAAGCATCAGAATTTTACTAAATGGGAGAGGAACTTTTTTGAATATGTGCTATCTGTTAAAAGGAGCATTTGTATGCCTTCCTCAAACTAAATGCAAAATTTTTCCTTCATCATATGTAGCAGGAACATGGTAGCTGTTGATTTTCATAAAACAAATGTTTATAGAGAATAAGATAACGAGAGATTTTGACTCTGATTTTATATTACATAAGATGACTGGATGACCTGATATTTTTCTCTTTAAAAAAATAGTATAATGGAGAATAAATGTAATAAATTCATTAAAATGTTCAACATCCCTGGTTTGGGATGCAAACTAATTTAGAGGAATGCAAATTAATTTAGAGAAATGCAAATTAAAATAACCCAGACATCCCACCTAACTCCAGAAAGAATAGTAATCATCAAAAAAATCAAATAGTAACAAATGCTGATAAGACTGTAGGAAAAAAGGTATCTTTCTACATTGTGATAAGATAGAAACTACTGTAATCACTATGAAAATCATTATGGAGATTTTTCAAAATAATAAACTAGCCATTCAATTTTTTCAAGCTATTCTCCTTCTAGATATAAAATTATCGTGTATACCAATGTTTACAGAAGCACATTCATAATAGCTAAATCTTGGAAGCAGCTCATATGTCCATCGAGAGATGAATGGATAAAGAGAATGTGGTATTCATACACAGTGGAGTCCTGCTTTGCCAAAAGAAGGATACATTTGAGTTTCTTGTAGGAAAACACATGCACCCTGAGACAAAATATTAAGTGAAATAAATCAGACAGACATGCTTAAAAATTGTTTTCTTTTATATAAGAAACCTAAAATTTAAATTACAAATAAAAGATAGATAATAGGAAATCAGATGGATCTTTTTTAAATGGAATGACATCAAGGGGTGAAGGTAAGGAGAAGGAGAGACGTAAGAGGAATTGACATAAAATTAAGACATGTCATGTATATGTTAGAATTTCCCACGAGGAATGCAATCATTATGTAATGCAAATGTGTATTGATAAAATACAAAAATTGGAAAAAATAATATTTGAGCAATTATAAAGCCTCTATGGATAAGCATTTTCCTTTTTTGGTATCCAGAACATTTGAGCCATGTAGGAATATATAATTTTATTTCTATTAATAGCTAGGTGATATAAATGTTTATAATTTCTTTTCCGCAAAGCTCTTCATTGCTCAAAAATAAAATTCATAAATCAAACTCTAAAACTCATTGGCTCCATGTCTTTAATCTCTATAGCAAAATACAATAGGGTATTGCCACTAGCATTGTTAAAATTTAGAGTAATTCTTACAAGGAAGTGCAGGATCTATCCCTTTGAATCTATGCTTTGTAAACCAAAGAAATTTGATGTAAAATATCATCTTACGCTTGTTTTAGCCAAGTCTTTTGGTTTTCATGCTTGCTATTACAACTTACTTCTCTCTTCCACAGAAATGATAGGACATAAAGATAAAGATTTCATAGATCCTGCAAGAAGTTTACCAAGCATATCAGCAAGGATATCCTGTCTAAATCAAACTGACTTAGAGAAAAAAACATAAAAAACTTCCTCAAGTACTTAGCACCCAATTTTGAGTCGGTGATTTGATTTTACATTTACCTTTGCCTTCATCTTCTGCTCATCTCATCCCACTTGACTTTCACATCACATGTTCAGTTGCTTGAGAGAAAGCAATCAGTACTTTTAGGTTTTTGTTGTGCTGTCATCTGATGGAATAAATTAGGTATAAGATAAACTGAATTTTTTCTTTACTTTATAGTGATATTTTACCAATGTACAGGACCTATTTTGTGCCTGGCATTCTGAGACATAACAGGGTACCCAATTTTGCTTTTTTTTTTTTTTTTCGGTGCCGAGGATTGAACTCAGGTCCTTGTGCTTGTGAGGCAGGAGGCAGAACCACTGAGCTAAAACCTGAGCTGTCCGTTGTTAAGACTGGCTCTGTAGAAAAATATCAGAGTCTGGTTGGCAATGACAGATATTTAAAGAAAAGAATAGGAAATGAGAGAAAATTGAAATGAGAATTTAGTTTTACATAAGAAAATAAACAAGGGAATAGGAAAAAGTGAAACTGCAATTATTACATGAAACCCATTCTAGTTAAGGAAAAGATATAGGAGAATGGTAATAGATAAAAGTAAAAGGGATCTCACTGATGATAATGTCTACCTAATTTGATAACTTTAATATTCTTCTTAGGAAGGAGAAGAAGTATGATTCAGATTTCCTTCCAGACAGCTACGTTCAGAAATGCTAATAAAATAGCAAATTAAGGAATAAGGATTAAGGATTGTATTTGTGCTAGTGAAATTCTTTACCTGGACATCCTTTTCTATTATATGTATAACCTTCTACTATCTAAATACCTGTTTTATTTTTACTTTTTAAATTAAAATATCTGTACAGGTACATAGTAAAAAACAAATGGTCAATAAGTATATGATTTTTAGCCATTGGGGAAATGAAAAGCAAAATAACTCTGAGACTATGTTTACTCCAGTTAGAACGGATTTTATCAAGAACATAAGGAAAACCAAAAAATAGGCATGGGGGAAAAGGAACTATCTCTGTTGTTAGTAATATAAACTATGGAAATCAATATGGATGTTACCTAAAAAGATAAAATAAAAATTTCAGAGTCCAGATCAACTTATTTATTTAAAAAATAAAGATATTATACTATATTAATACATGCACAACAGCTAAGCTCTGGAAAGAGCCCAGATGCCCATGATCAGATAAATAAATTAAGAAAGTACTGTGTATATACATCATGGGATATTATATTATAGTATATTAATATTATAAAGAAGAATGAAATCATGTCGTTTTTTAGAAAATGGATGGATCTTGAGATCATTATGTTAAATGAAATAAGTCTTTCATAGCAGATTTAATATTGTGTGGTTTATCTTATCCAAGAAGCCCAAACTAAATAAACCAAAATTTAAAAATGAAGTAATGGAGATACAGTATGAAACAGGAAGACAGACTTATGAAGGTGGGGAAGATGACCAGGAGAAGTAGAAAAGGATAGCTTTTGAGGACAAAGGGATTAAAATAATAAGATGTGATATGTTTTCACCAATTCCCCAAAACAAATTCAATATTACATGTCACAAACATAACACTAACACAAAATACGTGTATACAGATCAGAAAAGAGGAAAAATATTTGTCGCTATTTTCAAGTTACAATTGTACTTAGAAAGTCAAAGAAAATAACTAAAATTATTAAATGTTATTGGCTGGGGATTTAGCTCAGTGGTTCCTTCACCTGTCACCCAAGTACAAGGACCCAAGTTAGATCCCTGTTACCAAGAAAATAAAGTTATAAAATAATTTAATGAAGTTGTAAATGATATTCAAATAATCACTTACAAGACAGAGTGGCATTTCAGTTCATGAACATTTCTAATCAGAACAATTCATATGCAAATAGAAGCTTTCAGCAAAATTTTGCTTCTGTTCCAAAACTCTATATCAGTTATGTATAAAAACATGGCCATCTTCCCCAGAGGACACTTATTTGAAACTTGACTGCACTAATTTTTGATATGTAGATTTAATGGCATGAGATTATAACACACATACATATGGTATTTAAAAATTTATGCACAAACTTTTGCATAATGTATGCTCTTACTATGTAAAAAGAGAAAAATAGATATATTATAGTAATCTGATTGAATTGCACAACTATGTTATTTAGGAGATACAAAAGTATTTGCTTCCAGGGTTGAAATCTATGATGGTTGATTATATAGCTTTTGTATATTCTGAAATATATTAAAAAGAGCATGTTTCATATTTTATATAAAAACATAAATAAGATAAATTTACAAAAAACAAAAGTAGTATTGGGTAACTGGATTAATGGATATAGGCAATTGCACAGAAAATGTAGAAATATGCAAATAAAATAACAAGATAGCAGAAAAGATATAATTGTTATTGTGAATCTCAGTATTTCAATATATATTTATCAAATGAGTTTTACAGTATCAATTCTAGCTACATGCATTTTAACATATGTGAAAACTGTAGTTTAAGGCTATTAGAACTACTCATACTTTTTCAGGATCTAAGGAGTAAGTTTTTGTTTTGTTTTCTGTGCTGGAGCTCTAACTCAGGATCTTATGCTTGCTGGACAGGTGTGGTACTGCTGAGCTACATTCCTGGCCCCTTCTCAGGATTTGAAACTATTTTGAATTTCCAGATCACTGGAATTTTACCATACATTTTCTACAGGCTTGTATGATGCCTGATAGTGCATATAATTGAGAGAGAGAGAGAGAGAGAGAGAGACAGAGAGAGAGAGACAGAGAGAGACAGAGAGAGAGAGACAGAGAGAGAGAGAGAGAGGATGTCTAGAAAAGACTTCAAATTGACACTTAAACATACCCATGGGACTGTTTGTAAGGTCACTATAACTGTATAACAGATACAGAGTTCAAGGCTGTATTAATTTGAGTAAATTCCATAATAAGAGAGGTAAAAAATACCCTAGAAACTTTAGGTAATTTTTTCTCTATTAAGCATACATCCCTGAAAATAATATTGATTTTATAAAAGTAATATGATTTATTTAGATTAATTTACCATTTGATGATCAGGTATCAGAATTTAAATATTTTTCAGTTGCATGGCACATTATTGAAGTAAGCCTACATTTTCCTTATTGGAATGCAGAACTAATACTAAGAAAGTTATAATGGTGTAATCCACTTGAAAGCAAAATTTCATTTAGTTGAAAAACTGTGACTATTTCATAGCAGTTCAAGTTAGTAAAGAATGTATTAATTTTTAAATTATATGTAGAAAAAATGTTCATTAGAATAACATCATTTAACTAAGTTTCAAATATTCATAAAGTGAATGGCACAGTGTAGGAAGTTACCATTTTAATGGTAAATCATTTATGCATTTTGGGTATGAGAAAATTCATTTAAAGTAATTTATATATATGAAGAAAATCAATGGAGGACCTGGGAAGATATTAAAGAAGGATATAGCAGGGATCTGTCACCCCACCTACACAATAATTGCACAGGAAGTTTTATCTGACTTAGTTTTGAATTTTTAAGCCTATTGCAGCATTAAACTTTCAGAAGGATTGAATGGTACACTTTAGTTCATTTCTATCAGTATCACCACCTCTTAGCTCATCAGCAGCTGTTCATCCACTGTCTGTCCCCGAGAGCAGGCAATTCTTCATATAGTCCTTGACCAGCTAGCACCCGACATGCCAGAATATATGGACATCGAAATTATTTTCCTCTAAATATTGAGGATGAGTGTTCTGGTTACTGCTTCCTGAATATGATGAGAGGTACAAAGACAGGGACACATATTTTCAAACCCTGATGCATTGTTGCGAAGACCTCTCCATTGGCTTGAAGTAACTATTGGAGGAATAAAGCGACCAAAACATTCACATTCCCTTCATTTTTCTCTTCTTTAGAACTTTTAGGAGCCAGACATTAAGACTAGGATTTTTACAAGCAACTTTATACATAAAGAAATTAAAAATTAACTCCATATACCAAAGGAGATAGCATAAACTTAGAAACTATTTGAGAAGACTCCTTACTTTCTATACTTATCCTAGGACATAGAGACAGCCTTGAACAAACAAATAATAACAACAAATCTCCCCTATCCACAGGAACTATAGAAACTTCACTGTGGTTGAAATATCCTCTTTCTGATGATCTATTTCTCTCATTCAGTCATGTAAATGTTTAATCAATAAATCAAATATAGTTAGTAGATTCAGCTTGTTCACAATCTTTCCCTCCTTTCATTGCCTAACATGAAGATTTTCTATGCTTAACATCAACAATGTTGTAAGTCAATTCTTTGAAATAATCATGCAGATGTATAAAATGTATGCATTTCTTATAGTAGATATAATCAAAACATGGTAAGTACATTTTTATAACTAATGCAAATATGATATCTAGATGCATTTATACATAATATATGAATATATATGCTACATGTTCGTATGTCACCTTGCAAGAGTTTGCTTCACTTCAGAAAGAAGAGTTATGAGGAATATATTATTCTGAGGCCTGGGCTTATCTGGGATAAGGTTCTAGGTGGATAACTAACTTTACTCAGTCAAAAGCTTACAGCAATTAAGTGTCACTTATGTGGACAGAACCAAATTCTAGAATTTATCAAAAGTATGCTATGCTCACAGTGGGGAGCATTTGTTCTGTGACTCAAATTATATAATTGGTAAACTTTCATCAATACAATATGAGGTTATTTTTTGAAAATTGTAAACAATATGTCTTTATTTTTTATTTTCATTTTTTATCCAGTACTAGGGATAAAACTTAGGGCCTTGAGCTTCCAATGCAGGCACTACCACTGAGTTAAATCCCTGGCTTGATTTTCTTTTTAATCTGTATCACTTGGTGCAATATAGTACAATTAACATAAAAATTGTGAGATCACCTTGAAATATATAATTTTATATTATTAAAACATAACACAATATTAATCCTCTCAGTTTATTGTGAAAGTTAGAATAATCCTAACTACTTTGGAAAAAATACATTACATTCTTTGCTACCCTTATTATAAGGGAAGAAAGTGAAAAATGAACAATTTTCTTTCCATGCCTCTTCTATTCACCAAGTCTACTTTTCTGTGATTATTTCTTTTTTGTTATTATTGTTCTTCTTTTATTGAGTTTATTGGTACATTTTAGGGATACAGTACAATCACATTCATTATTGGGACCGTGTACCTTTACATGACAGGTCTTGGTTCTCTTTTTTTTCCCCTTGTCCCTGCTCTCCCTTCACCCTCTCCTCCCCTCCCCATTAACAAACACTTTATTTCTATTTTTTCATTTTGTCATTTTTTTGCTTTTCCCTTATTACCTTTCCCCTACTCTTCCCACTTTCCCTACACCTTCAGCCCTTTCCTTCCTATTTCACATAGTCAACTCTCTCATTAGGATCTTATGTACTATTATAGTTTTTCACACAAGAGAAACTATTCAGTATTTACA
>NW_022942604.1:0-536 GCF_012274545.1 Fukomys damarensis | reverse complement strand
GAGCTGCTACGCACTCCCTTAGGCCTGAAGGGCTTCTCTGCAAAAAGGGCCTCACAACAGTGTACAATCTCTGCCAGGCAGAGACCTGCATACAGAAAGGACTACAGTTGTACTCCCCCTAAGAAGTGGACTTCACTTGTAAACTCACAGAGTTGCAGCACCTTTCTCTGTGGAGTACTTCACATTCATGAAACTGACCGCTTTCGCTTTAAAGGGCTAAGCGGCGAGAGAAGCTGTTTCCCGGGGAAAACTGCACTTTAAACGGCAGAAGGCCTCGGCAAAGTGCGTTTGTGTTCTAACGTCAAACTGAACCTATCCCCAAGTATACAGAGTTCTGGAGGCCTGTGTGCACTCAGAGCTGCTAGGCACTCCCTTAGGCCTGAAGGGCTTCTCTGCTAAAAGGGCCTCACAACAGTGTTTCAATCTCTGCCAGGCAGAGACCTACAAACAAAACGACCACAGTTGTACTCCCGCTAAGAAGTGGACTTCACTGGTAAACTCAAAGAGTTGCAGCACCTTTCTCTGTGGAGTACTTC
>NW_022942603.1:0-222 GCF_012274545.1 Fukomys damarensis | reverse complement strand
GATAAAACTAATACATAAAATGTTTGATCAAGGCAGCATAGACAGATTTTCCAGGGGAATTTTGATCCCTTGTGATATGTCTGCTTTTCAATTGATTAGTGATATGGTTTTAATGTACTTATTAATTTAATTTTGACAAGCCCATCATGTAACTATTTCTTGGTATACTCCATTTTTGTTTTGTTTTGTTTTTTTCTGTTTGTCTTCTATTAGATTAGAACT
>NW_022942602.1:0-231 GCF_012274545.1 Fukomys damarensis | reverse complement strand
CCCTATACAAAGTCCATGGTTGCTTTTTAATGGCATTAATCTCTTTAGCAGTCACATTTCCTACGGACCTAACTTCAAACATGTTTTTTTTTTTTTTCCTGGGCAATAATTAACATTTAAATTTTTTTTTTCTGTCAGTCTCACTGCCAATCAGATAAAGCAGTCAGCAGTATCCCTGCTACAGCATGAATGTTGTGTTGTCTTTGAATTTCCTTTGCCAATCACTTTGTT
>NW_022942601.1:0-228 GCF_012274545.1 Fukomys damarensis | reverse complement strand
TCAATTCTAACCCTATGTTCATTGTGTTAAGGTGCCCACATGAAATAATTATCTCTAATGTCATCAGTTACTACTAATCAATATTCTTTTTTGTGCTCACTTCAGCAGCACATATAATAACATTCTTTTAGCTTTCTTTTACCTACTATGTATCATTTTCCTAAATCTTTAAATCCTACTGCTACTAATTTGGATTGGTTTTTGTAATTTGTCAAGGTAATTTCCAAG
>NW_022942600.1:0-205 GCF_012274545.1 Fukomys damarensis | reverse complement strand
GCACCATATAAAACATTTTATTTACATTTCATGATTAAGAAAAACAATAGCTGATCTTTTTTTTCCCCCCAGTACTGGGAATCAATAGCTAATGTTATCTTAATTGTCAAGATGATCTTGGAAGGCAGATTATCCTCCATAATAAGTCATAGTAATAATAATCATGATTTTAAAAACCAGTGAATGGAAATAAGTGCTGGAACAG
>NW_022942599.1:0-244 GCF_012274545.1 Fukomys damarensis | reverse complement strand
CTTTCCTTTCTTTCTTCTTCAAGGAATTTATTTTTTTTAATTTTATTTTCTATGGAGTTGCAGGTACCTGAGACAAGGAGAGAAGACATGAATATACATTTGGTAGCTAATCCTTGTTTTTCCATTTCCACAACAATGCTAATATTACAATCCTCATCTTATAGAAGAGCAAACTGATTGTCACAGAAAGAATTTGACTTGTCCCAGATCTCCTAACAAGTCAGTGACAGTTCAGTTCTGGGAT
>NW_022942598.1:0-691 GCF_012274545.1 Fukomys damarensis | reverse complement strand
AGTTAATAAATTATAAGAACTAGTAACTTAAACTCTGGGAAAAAATAAACTTCTACACAATTTGTGTTAATGATTGCTGGCAATTTATAGCTTTAAGTTTGGTTGAAGTATTTTAGATATCTTAATGAAAATGTTTAATTTCTTTGTAAATTTGAGGGTTTACTTGTTCCTCAACTTAAAGTGATTTTATTTTGCTTTTCTCAAGTAATGCAAATACAACACTGGGAGTTTAGATATTGTGAAATGTTTCTGTTAGTCGTGTGTAACTGGTTCTTTCCCTTTATTTACCAAAATAAACATCATTATTAAAATAGTCACTTATAGTTTGGTCTTATCTGGCAAAATTGAAGTATAAATGTTGCATAACTTAATATCTGAATGTCTTCCAGACACTCAGTGATGTACTTGAGAAAGAAAAATATGTTAAAAGAAAGGTGGAAAAAACAAAGCATAAGTTGCAAAGAAAGGGAAGGAAAAGTCGTGGTTTGCTAATAAAAACTGAGGTAAGAAATTTATTTTCAAAAAGAAATTTTGCATTTACAATTTCTTCATGTCACTGAAAACCAGTCAGACAAGTTTAATTTTAAGTGATGTCTCGCGTTTCTAATTGTTTGGGCTAAATGGTTTCTGCACACAAGAGTCCTTGTGCACATGCAGCCACTGCATCTTTTCCCCTGGCTCACTGTCAGAG
>NW_022942597.1:0-1943 GCF_012274545.1 Fukomys damarensis | reverse complement strand
CCTGAAGCACCAGCCTGGCCTTGCTGCTCGCTCCTTCCCCTGAGAGCAACTGCTGGGGTGCAGGGCTGCAGCCACGCATAGACGTGGATTTATTCATCTTCCCCCGTTAAGTTTATTGGTACATTTACGGCGAATGATACAGCTACATTCATCATTGGGGTCTGGTACCTCTGTATACGCGATCTTCGTTCTAATGTTTCTCCGCACACCCTGCCCTCCCTTCACCCCCTTCACCCTTCCCTATTACAAAGACTTTGTTTCCATTTTTTTGTTTTTTCACATTCTTTCTTTTTCCTTTCCCTTCCCACTTCCCCTTTAGCCCTTTTCTTCCTATTTCACAGTATCAGTTATACCATTTGGACCCTACTTACACTTTTAATTCTTCACGCCAGAGAAACTATTCGGTATTTACACACGTCTTATTTATTTCACTTAAGAGTATGGCCTCAAGGTGCATCCGTTTCCCTATCAATGTCTTCAGTTTCTCATTGTTTATGGCTGAGTAGTGCTCCAATTTATAGAAAAAGTACATCTTCTTTATCCAATCACCAGTTGATGGGCAACTGGGCTGTTTCCAAGCTTTAGCTGTTACAAACTGTGCCGCTATAAACATGGGTGAGCATACGTCACTGTGGTATGATCCTTTTCTTTTGGGAAGATGCCCAGCAGGGGGATGGCTGGGTCAAATGGAACCACTAATCCTAGTTCTCTGAGTTATCTCCAGACATGGATTTATTCATGGATTCATACAAGTGTTTGGGGACAGAGCCGGTGCCCAAAGCTCCTCAGGACAGCGCTGTAATCTCGCTTGGCTCTGAGCTTCAGTCCTGCTGAGGACGGAAACTCTGTGCTTGAAAAGCCGATGACACAGCCAAGTCTGACGGTCAATGAGATGCTAAGACAAATGTTTCTGGGAAAGGCGAAATCCGAGCCGGCCGGGAGCAGCGAGAACGGCCGACCTGAAGACCGGACTCCCCGCTCTCAAACGCAATCTGTCCCTCGAACTCCGCTGAGCAAGCACAGGCCGTGGACCCAGCTGCCTGGACCCCAGGGCAGAGACGCCGAGCCAGCCCACTTCCCTCGGCCGCTCGCCTTGCCGAAATACGGCCCTGCGTGACGGGGCGGAGCAGCCCCTGGAGCGACCGCAGCAGAGCCCGGCTCCAGAGCGAGAACTGCAGCCTTCAGTGAGTAACTGCTCCGGGGAAAATCAAATCCAGGCCCGAGCTGGAGAATCATGGCGCCTTCACTTCCCGCGATTCGGTGCTCGAAAGGACCCTCTGGTTTGGACGTCGCCCCTTAATCACACCTCGCAGGTGTGAGCTGCTTTCCGAGTCTCCTCTGCCCTGACTTTCACGGGTCTCCCGGGGTCGCCGGCAAGGTTGACTCCGCCAGTGTGGCCGGCGGGTCTGACTTTTTGTTACCGGGCGATTGCTGCGCACAGGAGGCCGAGAATCACTCCCTGTCATCGAGGTGCGGAGACAACATCGGAGGGCTCAGGGAGAAGGGCTCGGAGAGCCGGGACCGCGAGCGGAGAGCATCAGCCCCTCTGGGTCCGGAACCGCCTCGGCTAGGCCGGGTCAGGCGGTTCGAGAGTGGAAGCAAAACTGCACATTCGGCTCAGGCGCAGACCCCGCGCCCCGGAGCGCCTTCGGGCTGCGGTTGGTTGAATCGCTCACCCGTGCTCTTCCCGTACTTCAGGCTTGGTGTCTCAGCCTGGTCATCGTTCGTAAGCGCGCGGTGAAACCTGTGCTCCCGGAGGGTCCAGTGTGGTTGGAGTCTCTCTAAAGGAGGCTGCTGGGTCAGGACCCCGATGTGCAGCTCTGTGTTTTGAATCCGTTTTCGGCCCATGAGAAGCGCACAGACTGCACACCCGGCCCCCGGCCCCTCGCTGCACGCCCGGTTCCCCGAGAGCCAGGAGCGGCGGCTGCTTCCCCTGCTGCACC
>NW_022942596.1:0-262 GCF_012274545.1 Fukomys damarensis | reverse complement strand
ATAAACAATCGGGGTGGGTGTGGGTGTCCCAAGAACCGGGAGGCGGCACTGACACTACCCTGGTACAGTGCTGGCCGCATGGGACCTGAGTCTGTGGAACAATTTTGCCCAGCCCCGTTGAAACAGTAATTTTCCACCCTGGACACTGATTTAGAAAGACAAAATGACTTCTAGGAATTTGGGGGATACGATGGAATTGATACGATAACAGACCCATCGGGAGAGGAGTTACTGGGTGAGGGTTCGCGATGTTGGTCCCTCT
>NW_022942595.1:0-213 GCF_012274545.1 Fukomys damarensis | reverse complement strand
ACAAGAATGGTTATTTGCTCCGAGTGAAAGAGCCACACATCTGAATGCTGGAGTTCAGGGATTATGTTTTCATCACTGGGTATATTGGTACATTGTAGGGTTATAGTACAGTGACATTCATTCTTGGAATCTTGCACCTTTACATATCAGGTCTTGTTCCTCATTTTTCCCCTTGTCCCTGCTCTCGCCTCAGTCCCTACTCCCCTCGCCACT
>NW_022942594.1:0-256 GCF_012274545.1 Fukomys damarensis | reverse complement strand
TGTCATGACATGTCAAACCATGTTAAGTAGCTTTGATGAACCACATTTACATAAAATAAGGAAGTCATATAAAATAAGGAAGTCATAAACTGATCATGACTGAGATATTATGCAAGCACTAAAGAACTGTTTTATACTTCTAATATAGAACAAATATATAATTAGCAATAGAAGAAATAGCCATTGTTTCTTATTATAGCACTAAATAATTTTACCCACATGAAAAATCAATTTAAGAAGAAAACCATGATTCATA
>NW_022942593.1:0-571 GCF_012274545.1 Fukomys damarensis | reverse complement strand
AAGCTGTTCTCCTTATTTCCATTAAAAGTCTCCAAACTTCCTCCTTTGGATCACAACTTCATTTCTTGATGTTGTAAAGAACATGAACTCGATACTTCTGATATCTAACAGGTTGGAAGTTGTTTTCCCATAACAGTAGGAGATCAGGATAACACAGCATGGGAAAAGCTTTCGGCTAGACCAGCAGTCCATAGGGAAAGTAAATTTTGCTTCTGGATTGTTTGGGTTAGTGGTCTAGAAAGTCTGTAACAAGCATGGCATGGTTGCCTTGGTGGTTGAGGAGCCAGAGTTTCTCCATTTTTGCTAAGGCTAAAGTCCTTCCATTCCAACTAACTTAGACTAAACTTCAGTAACACCATTCTCCCCCTCCCTAACCATTATTTAGATTGTTCAATTAGATAAACGGGAAATTGATGAGTAAGACCCATTCCCCTCCGCAGAAGCCATATGGTCTGTTGAAACAAAGAAGCAGGACGTTCTGCTAAGATAAGAAGAACAAGCTGTAGCAATCAGTTGAGTAAGGCAAATTCCATTCCACAGACCTCATCTGCGCACATACTAACCAATAAGT
>NW_022942592.1:0-222 GCF_012274545.1 Fukomys damarensis | reverse complement strand
TGTCCCCTTTTGATTTCAGGGAAGGCCATTTGAAGGGCAGAGGATTGTGGTGCTCTGCAGCAAGAGAATTTTTTATTTCATTTTGTTGTATTTCAGTCCGTCACCATGGGAAGAAAAATGGCTTCGAGATTATTTTTGCTTTGCAGAGTTTCTGAAAGGCTAAGGACAGCATTAAATACTAATTTTCCTTCAAGAAGCTGTCTGGTCATGGTGTTACTAGAG
>NW_022942591.1:0-299 GCF_012274545.1 Fukomys damarensis | reverse complement strand
AAAGGTATAGTTATTAATATTGAAGACTTATTAAAGTTTAGTTGGAATTGAATTGTGATATTTGTGAACTCCCTGTGTCTTGAATTTGAGAAAAGTAAAGGCAGAGTGCTAAAGCTTATTAACAGAAAAGCAGATTTTTCACAGATTACTGTATAGTGATACTATGAGATGTTAAATAAAATCTTATCTAAATTTCTGATTTCTAAATGTATTTTATCAAAATTTCTAAATTCTGGGCAGATTTTTAATTGCTTTTTGTGATGTTGGCTCAGTTTCCAGATGTGAATATTAATAGGAAA
>NW_022942590.1:0-361 GCF_012274545.1 Fukomys damarensis | reverse complement strand
TTTTTTTTTTTTTGGTACCGGGGATCGAACTCAGGTCCTTGTGCTTGCAAGGCAGGTGGAGGAAGCACTGAGCTAAATCCCCGGCCCTTTAAGATTAATTGTAGAATTATGTGGTCACTCAAAATAATATCTCATCTTGAGGAAAATTTATAAAATTTCCCATTTAATGAGGAAAAGTATCTTTATTATGAGTCAGAACCTCCTTTTGGCTCTGTACAAATTAATGTTTTTCATTCACTCTGTGTGATAGGGTTCTCCCTTGACCAGTGCAGGGGTCATTATTATGGCAACATTAAATTGCTTGTGAATCTCTTCCATGATCTGTGTTTCTTCTTAATATGGTCTCTCATTTGATTCTCCA
>NW_022942589.1:0-212 GCF_012274545.1 Fukomys damarensis | reverse complement strand
TATATATATATATATAAAATTTGAATTTTTGGAAACTTTTACTGTGCTGTCAACTTTGGAAAAGTTATCCCAATTTACTGTGTTGAGTTGGTCTTGTACAGAAATGGACAGCCATATTGGTCTAGAAATGTTAATTTTTTTTCCATTTCTACAGGGGTAACGCACTGTATTAAATATGTAAGGTCATATCTACATGGGTTTGATTACAGAAA
>NW_022942588.1:0-497 GCF_012274545.1 Fukomys damarensis | reverse complement strand
CTCATCTCCTCTCCGGGGGCTCTCATCTCCCTGTGCCCCCACCTCAGGACCTTTGTCCAGCACGGTCCCCACATTAAATGTTGTCAAGACTTCCTCATATGACCAGAAGAAATCCAAGGGGAGAGCCACAGACAGGCACGGAGCCAGTCAGATTCTAGGGGCCTTTGTGGGACAAGGATCTCAATAAGACAGAAGTGCAGACAAGAATCCAACAGTATTTCCCTTTGGAACACTCCCTACTCCCCTACTCCTGCAGAGAAGCTCCTCTCTCTCCCTCTCTCTCTCTCCCTCTTTCTCTCCCTCTCTCCCTCTCTCTCCTCCCTCTCTCTCTCCTCTCTCCCTTTTCCCTTTGTCCCTCCCCTCTCCCTTTTTCCCACCTTCAAATAAATTATTGTTTTAAATAAAGACTTCCTGCAACGTCCAACTCTTCTGTTCCCCTCCCTGCTCTGTTCTTGTTCTCAATACTTCCACTTTCTATGTACATTCTGCACGTTACT
>NW_022942587.1:0-1188 GCF_012274545.1 Fukomys damarensis | reverse complement strand
TTTATTTACAACTTTAATTTTTCTTTGGAAAGCTTAAAAATTCAGAACACAAGTATACTTTCCAATTAAATTTATTCTAGCATATTTATTTTTTAAGATTTAAAAAGTGAAATCATATTTTTATCGGCATGTTTGCAGTACATAATGCTTACATTCCTTGTGTGGAGTTGTACGTGTACATGATACATCCTAATTGTTTTCTTCATGCCCTTTCCCTCCCCTCCCTTCTCTCTCTCTCCATCACTTGATCGCTTTCTCTTTTGAGAAAGATCTATCTCCCTACCATCTGTCTATCTCCCTAATATCTGTCTTTTATTTTGATCTTCATTTGTAATTTGGGTTTCTCTAAACCATGCAATATTTAAGCTTGTAGGTCTGACCTATTTCACTTAAAAGTATGGTCTCAAGGTGCATTTATTATCCTATAAATGATACAACTTTAATATTCTTTATTACAAATTTTTTCCAACATTGTAGTTTGTCTTTTAGTTGTTGATGGTTTCTTTTGCAGTGGAAAAGCTTCTTAGTAAGAAGAGATCCCAGTTGGATTCTTTCTTGTTCCCATGCTACTGAGGATTTGTTCATAAAGTCTTTTCCTATGCCAGTGTCTTCAAGAGTTCTGCCTAACTTATCTTCCAGCAAGTTTACTGTTTCTTTTTTAATATTTAGATCTTTAATCCACTTAGATTTTAGTTTAGAGCATGGTGAAAGATAAGGGTCTAGTTTTAATCTTTGGCAGATTGAAATCCAGGTTTTTCCAACACCATTTATTAGAGAGACTGTCTTGCCTCCAGTGAGGATGGTTGGCTCCTTTGTCAAAGATGTTGTAGCTGAGTGCATCTGGAGTTGTTTTTGAATCTTCCAGTCTGTTTCACTGATCCTCAGGTCTGTTTCTTTGCCAGTACCATAGTGTAGTACTCCATTGTGTGAAATACCACATTTTCTTTATTCATTCAAATTTTGGTGGATATGTGGGCTGTATTCTCAATTAAAACTTTGCATTAAAATTCCACAAAGGTAGAACTATAGAAGCACATTGATTTTGTTTGCTATATCTTTGTTTTCTTATTTATTGAATTTAATATTTTGGTTGAGTGCATGCATATGTTCCTTACTATGTTACATACACAGTCTTATGTATACCTGTGAATATGGAAAGCCTTACTTTGAATACAATATGAGTACCAT
>NW_022942586.1:0-404 GCF_012274545.1 Fukomys damarensis | reverse complement strand
GAATCCGGAGCATTTCAGACTTGGGTTAACTCACTGAGTGCCCAGATGCCTACCTGGTAACCCGGGCCTGCCACAAAGCCTGACAAGGAAAAGTTGACTATTTTGATACCTTCAAAAGCCTTTGAGATCAGGCCAGGGATTTAGCTCAGTGGTTCTGGCACCTGCCTCAGAAGCACAAGGGCCGGAGAGTTCAATCCCTGGTACCAAAGCAGTGTTGAGATTGCCAGACGAAGCGAGTGAGAATGGGGGATACCAGTTATGCTTGAATGTCAGAGATGAACAGTGGGAGCAGCGGCAGGGATCTGCAGTCACAGCGGGTAGGGCCTTTGGGCAGGGACTGGGTCGCCAGGGGCTGGTTCTCTCGGGATGAGTGGGTTTTCTGGGCAGAGAGTGGCTTAATTATG
>NW_022942585.1:0-200 GCF_012274545.1 Fukomys damarensis | reverse complement strand
GTAGCAGACCTATGGCATGTGTGTGTTGTTTTCTTTTAAGACAAAAGATGTTAAAGTATGAGTTATTTTTTTCTAAACTAAAACCTCAGTATTCAGGTTTAATTGCAGTGTTAGCACTTTACAGTACATAAGTGCGTTTTGTGTTGCAGTTTGGGAACCTGTCCTTAAAAGGTTTGCTATATCACTGGTTTGTATGTGTG
>NW_022942584.1:0-699 GCF_012274545.1 Fukomys damarensis | reverse complement strand
CTGTCTAGGCAAACAGGACCCTGACTTCCAAGGACCCAGCTCCCCCGGGTCCCCAGAGCACCGCCTGTTAAACCACCAGCACCACACATCCTGGCTGAGGACACTGTGCCAGCACTGGCCCTGGGGTTGAGAACTGGACCTCGCCTCACTCAGCCCGGCTTCCTCCACCAGAGCATGGCTGTGAGCGTGCTCGGGACAGAGCGCATGCTCAGGTGAGTCCCAGTGTCGCTCGCATTGTCATGACCACCAGCAGACTTACCCAAGTGAGGTGGGACATGGCCCAGCGCCCCTGGACCCCATTTCCCTGGGAGCAGGGCAGTGGGAGGACCTATAGGTGCTAGAGGGTGAAAGGTGTCCCTGTGGGGCTCTGCCTCGACCCTGCAGCAGCTCCAGCAGGCAGGGTGGGCACCAGGGGTGAAGAGCTGGCTGCCTCCAAACACAGGGCGCTGCGTGGGGGATGCAGAGGTCCCGCCACAGCTCCCAGCCCTTGCAGGAGTCCCAGCACACTGTCTCACTGTGCTCTTAGAGATGGGCACTCAGTCCCCCCAGCCTAAGAGGGCACAGAGGGGACAGCAGGATGGGGGGGACCCAGGCGTGGGAAGCAGAGCCCTGGCTTGCAGCTTCAGAGAACACTGCAAACCAGGTGCGCTGCTGTCCAGCCCTGCAGGACTCAAGAGCCGAGCCCTGGCTCCACTACTG
>NW_022942583.1:0-12668 GCF_012274545.1 Fukomys damarensis | reverse complement strand
AGTACCTCACTTGAAGCCCAGGGGCATGGACGGATCACACTGTGTCTAGGAGCTCCTCAACTTATTCCTGCATTCCATGCTTTACGACTCTAATGGGCCTGCAATGCTAGGTCGAAGTTGGAACTGAATGTTACACTGGATGCGAGCCATGTGAGTGCAGGTTTCATAGTGACAAAATGAACCTCAACTGACCTGTGCTCGAAATCCAGGGGCCTGGCAGTCTCACACTGTGATGAGGAGCTCCTCAAGTTGCTCATGCCTGCAGTAACTTAGGA
Source organism: Fukomys damarensis (assembly GCF_012274545.1). Classification (NCBI taxonomy): domain Eukaryota; kingdom Metazoa; phylum Chordata; class Mammalia; order Rodentia; family Bathyergidae; genus Fukomys; species Fukomys damarensis. The sequence goes on along the minus strand of NW_022942583.1, from coordinate 12,393 downwards.
CTGGGAGGTGTTGGCCATTCTAGGTAGAACACAATGCCTCAAATCATTGATTCGGGGAGGAGGGCAGGTTCAATGCAAGGCTTTCCAATTAACTTCTTGGCTCTGAGTCATGGCGGGCTAGCCTTCTCAAACCTGTTGCTTTCCTGCCGGCTTGAGGACAGTTGCACTGCGTGGCAAAATATTGCATAAGCACATCCATGGAGGAGACAACAAGTGAGAGCTGGCTGTATCAATTTCCCGCTCAGTGCGTATTATACCATGACTCTCCAGACCTCTGCAGTATTGTTTCTGGGTGTGGGTGTGCCCTGAATGCGGAACCAGTCTGAAAGTTTTATGCATGAAAGTCACACCTGTGTGAACTTGAGCTGTGTCTGACGCCTTCTCAAGCAGGATGCTTTTCCTCTGGCTTGGGGACAGTCTCCCTGCTGTGGGCAATAGACCCTCACCATATGCATGGAGCTGACATCCATGAGGGCTCTCTCACAGGCCAGTTAAGTAGTGCTTAAACCTTATTACATGCAGACAGGTATAAGTCATGACTGTCGCAGCTGTAAAGGGGTTCTTGTCATTCTGTGCGAAGCAGCTAAGATTGCTTTTCCTCTGGCTTGGGAACAGTCTCCCTGCTGTGGGCAATAGACCCTCACCATATCCACAGAGCAAACAGCCATGAATGCTGCCTCACTGGACAACTAAGTAGTGCCCAAAATTCATGATACGCAGAGAGGTATGAGTCACGAATGCGGCTGGATTGGCCACTCCAACCTTCTTCCATTTGAAGGCTAGGCTGAGGGCCTTCTTATTTATTTCCGAGGCACTGGCGCTGTGTTCACCAGGGCCAGGTAGGGAACAGGGTCCATTGACTGTGTATCCAAGTGGTCCTCATGGCACCGTGAGTTGCCAGGTAGGGACCAGCATGCGTTGACTGTGTATCCCAGTGGTCCTCATGGTGGCCGTGAGCAGCAGCTGCATGGAGTGTGTAGACTTCCTGCGAGCTGAGCACTACTCGAAAGACCTCTGTGTGACTTGTCCTTGAGGCCAGCGTTTTTCCTGGCCAATGATCCTTAAAACATCCACAAGGTGGAGCCTAGGACCAGAGCGAGAGCACAGTTGGCCTATAGTCCTCAGAAGAGTGCTTCCTGCCTAGCTGGTAGAGTGATGACATTTGGACGGCATTGCTGAAACTTCCTGCGAGCTGAGCACTACTCGAAAGACCTCTGTGTGACTTGTCCTTGAGGCCAGCGTTTTTCCTGGCCAATGATCCTTAAAACATCCACAAGGTGGAGCCTAGGACCAGAGCGAGAGCACAGTTGGCCTATAGTCCTCAGAAGAGTGCTTCCTGCCTAGCTGGTAGAGTGATGACATTTGGACGGCATTGCTGAACACACCTTGTACCACACCTTGAGCAGTCCACTTACCTGAAATGAGGCATTTCAGGTTCAGCCTGGGCATAAAGATGGACTGAAGGTCAAGCGAATGCTGTCCATTAGGATTGAGGGCTCACAGTGCTCTTCACGGGTTCTCAGCGATCTATGCGATTCAAAAGAGGGGGAATTCAGGCTCACTCCAAGACTCTCTCCTGGATATTGGTGTGCTATTTGCTATCTGTGGCGAGGTGGGTGGACTGCATGACTAGGCCCTGCTCATTTCCGCACCAGTTGAAATCTGAAGGGACGGCAGGCTGATGAACTCATGATCCATCCCATTGCAGATGTTTGGCCTCAAACTAGGGTTCGTTTGAGCCCAGGGCAGCATCTGTCACACCCAAAAGGTCAGCAGGAGTTAGCCATGGATGTCCAGTCGCTCATGTCTCGGCTGGCTGGCTAGAGATTGCAGTGCTTCATGCACAATGGTATGAGCGAGGGCTCCTTGAGCTCCTGAGCCATGCTAGGGCTTTTGAGGGAGGTGGGGAGCGTGAAGGAAAACTGAGATGTCAGAAACTCGTGGAACATCTAGGGTCCTTTTGCCAACTGAGTGCCTGGGGATCTCAATGAAGGTCAATGCCCTGCTCACTTTTCAGTGGGGTTCTGTCCCGAGCGATGTTTTCTCTATGATTCTATAACCACTCCTTTTCTGAAGGCTGTATGCAGGCTGTGGAGATGAATACTGAGATATGAGAAACCCGTCGGTCACCTGGGGGCTTTCTGCCTACTTAGTCCCTGGGGGTCTCAATGAATGGCTATGCCCTGCTCCCTCTTCAACTGGGTTCTGTCCTGAGCAATGTTTTCTCTCTTATTCTATAACCATTCTGTTTCAGAGGGCTGTATGAAGACTGTGGAGAGCAGGAATGCCCGGCCTGCCCACTGTTTGTACAGATTCTCCCTGATGGAGCCTAGCCTGACAGTGACCTCACATCATGCTAGCTGGCAGCTCCACTTGGCTCTGCAAGGAGAATGACGCCAGGTGATTTTCACAATGCATCCAAGAGGAACTGAATGTTACACTGGATGCGAGCCATGTGAGTGCAGGTTTCATAATGGCAAAATGAACCTCAACTGACCTGTGCTCGAAATCCAGGGGCCTGGCAGTCTCACACTGTGATGAGGAGCTCCTCAAGTTGCTCATGGCTGCAGTTCCTTAGTACTCGGAGTTGTCGGCCATTCTAGGTAGAACCCAATGCCTCAAATCATTGATTCGTGGAGGAGGTCAGGTTCAATACAAGGCTTTAGAATTAACTTCTTGGCCCACGGTCATGGTGGGGGGAGGTTCCCGCTCAGTGCATATTATTCCATGATGCTGCAGACCTCTGCAGTATTGTTTCTGGGCGTGGGTGTGCCCCGAATGCAGAACCAGTCTGAAAGTATTATGTATGAAAGTCACACCTGTGTGAACTTGGGCTGTGTCTGACTGGCCTTCGCAATCAGAATGCTTTTCCTCTCTCTTGGGGACAGTCTCCCTGCTGTGGGCAATATACCCTCACCATATCTAGGTGTCGGCCATTCTAGGTAGAACACAATGCCTCAAATCATTGATTCGGGGAGGAGGGCAGGTTCAATGCAATGCTTTGCAATTAACTTCTTGGCCCAGGGTCATGGTGGGGGGAAGTTCCCGCTCAGTGCATATTATTCCATGACGCTGCAGACCTCTGCAGTATTGCTTCTGGGCGTGGGTGTGCCCTGAATGCAGAACCAGTCTGACATTCTAGGTAGAACACAATGCCTCAAATCATTGATTCGGGGAGGAGGGCAGGTTCAATGCAATGCTTTGCAATTAACTTCTTGGCCCAGGGTCATGGTGGGGGGAAGTTCCCGCTCAGTGCATATTATTCCATGACGCTGCAGACCTCTGCAGTATTGCTTCTGGGCGTGGGTGTGCCCTGAATGCAGAACCAGTCTGAAAGTATTATGTATGAAAGTCACACCTGTGTGAACTTGGGCTGTGTCTGACTGGCCTTCACAATCAGAATGCTTTTCCTCTCTCTTGGGGACAGTCTCCCTGCTGTGGGCAATATACCCTCACCATATCCATGGAGCCGACATCCATGAGGGCCCTCTCACTGGCCAGCTAAGTAGTGCTCAAAGTTTATGACATGCAGACAGGTATAAGTCACGACTGTCGCCCCTGTAAAGGGGTTCTTGTCATTCTGTGTGAGGCAGCTAAGATGGAATGCAGGCTCACTGCAGCTTGATTGGCCACTCCAACCTTCTTCCATTTGAAGGCTAGGCCAAGGGTCTTCTTATTTATTTCCGAGGCTCTGGCCCTGTGCTCACCAGGGCCAGGTAGGGACCAGGGTCCTTTGACTGTGTATACCAGTGGTCCTCATGGCAGCCGTGAGCAGCATCTGCATGGAGGGTATAGACACGCTGCGTGCTGAACACTACTCCACAGACCTCTGTGTGACTTGTCCTTGAGGCCAGCGTTTATACATGTCAAAGAATCTTAAAACATCCACAAGGTGGCGCCTAGGACCAGGGCAAGAGCACCGTTGGCCTACAGTCCTCAGAAGAGTGCTTGCTGCATAGCTGCCAGAGTGATGACATTTGGACGCCATTGCTGACCACACCTTAAGCAGTTCACTTACGTGAAATGAGGCGTTTCCGGTTCAGCCTGGGCCTAAAGATGGACGGAAGGTCAGGCGAATGCTGCCCAGTAGGAGTGAGGGCTCACAGTGCTCTTCACAGGTTCTCAGTGATCTATGCGAGTCAAAAGAGGGTTAATTCAGGCTCACTCCAAGACTCTCTCCTGGGTCTTGGTGTGCTATTTGCTATCTGTAGCGATGTGGGTGGACTGCATGACTAGGCCCTGCTCATTTCCACACCAGTTGAAATCTGAAGGGATGGCAGGCTGATGAACTCATGATTCATCCCATTGCAGGTGTTTGGCCTCAAGCTGGGGTTCGTTTGAGCCCAGGGCAGCATCTGTCACACCCAAAAGGTCAGCAGGAGGCAGCCATGGATGTCCAGTCGCTCATCTCTCGGCTGGCTGGCTAGAGATTGTAGTGCTTCATGCACAATGGTATGAGCGAGGGCTCCTTGAACTCCTGAGCCATGCTAGGGCTTTTGAGGGAGGTGGGGAGCGTGAAGGAAAACTGAGATGTCAGAAACTCGTGGGACATCTGGGGGCCTTTTGCCTACTGAGTCCCTGGGGATCTCAATGAAGGTCAATGCCCTGCTCACTTTTCAGTGGGGTTCTGTCCCGAGCGATGTTTTCTCTATGATTCTATAACCACTCCTTTTCTGACGGCTGTATGCAGGCTGTGGAGAGCAGAAGTGCCCGGCCTGCCCATTGTTCGTACAGATTCTCCCTGATGGAGTCTAACCTGACAGTGACCTCACATCATGCTACCGGAAGCTCATCTTGGCTCTGCAAGGAGAACAACGCCAGGTCGTTCTCACAATGCATCCATGAGGAACTGAATGTTACACAGGATGCCAGGCATGTGAGTGCAGTTTTCCTAGTGGCAATATGAACCTCAACTGTCCTGTGCTCGAAATCCAGGGGACTGGCAGTCTCACACTGTGACGAGGAGCTCCTCAAGTTGCTCCTGCCTGAAGTTCGTTAGGAGTGGGACATGTCGGCCATTCTAGGTCGAACCCAATGCTTCAAATCATTGATTCGGGGAGGAGGGGAGCTTCAATGCAAGGCTCTCCAGTTAACTTCTTAGCCCTGGCTCATGGCTGTGGCAAGTTCCCGTTCAGTGCGTATTATTCCATTACTCTCCAGACCTCTGCAGTATTGTTTCTGGGTGTGGGTGTGCCCTCAACGCAGAACCAGTATGAAAGTTTTATGTACGAAAGTCACACCTGTGTGAACTGGGGCTGTGTCTGACTGGCCTTCTGAAGCAGGATGCTTTTCCTCTGGCTTGGGAACAGTCTCCCTGCTGTGGGCAATAGACCCTCACCATATCCGCGGAGCAAACAGGAGTGAGTGCTGTCTCACTGGTCAACTAAGTAGTGCCCAATGTTGATGATACACAGAGAGGTATGAGTCACGACTCTCGCAGCTGTTAAAGGGTTCTAGTCATTCTGTGCGAGACAGCTAATATGGAATGCAGGCTCACTGCGGCTTGATTGGCCACTCCTACCTTCTTCCATTTGAAGGCTCGGCCAGGGGCCTTCTCATTTACTTCGGACGCCCCCACCCTGTGTTCACCAGGGCCAGGTAGGGACCAGCGTGCGTTGACTGTGTATCCCAGTGGTCCTCATGGTGGCCGTGAGCAGCAGCTGCATGGAGGGTATAGACTTGCAGCGAGCTGAGCACTACTCGACAGACCTCTGTATGACTTGTCCTTGAGGCCAGCGTTTTTCCTGGCCAATGATCCTTAAAACATCCACAAGGCGGAGCCTAGGACCAGAGCGAGAGCACAGTTGGCCTACAGTCCTCAGAAGAGTGCTTGCTGCCTAGCTGGTAGAGTGATGACATTTGGACGGCATTGCTGACCACACCTTGAGCAGTCCACTTACGTGAAATGAGGCAGGGCAGGTTCAGCCTCGGCCTAAAGATGGACTGAAGGTCAGGAGAATGCTGCCCAGTAGGAGTGAGGGCTCACAGTGCTCTAAACAGGTTCTCAGTGTTCTATGCGAGTCAAAAGAGGGGGAATTCAGGCTCCGTCCAAGACCCTGTCCTGGATCTTGGTGTGCTATTTGCTATCTGTGGCGAAGTGGGTGGATTGCATGGCTAGGCCCTGCTCCTTTCCGCAGCAGTTGTAATCTGAAGGGACGGCAGGCTGATGAACTCATGAACCATCCCATTGCAGGTGGTTGGCCTCAAGCTGGGGTTCGTTTGAGCCCATGGCAGCATCAGTGACACCCAAAAGGTCGGCAGGAGGCAGCCATGGATGTCCTGCGACTCATCTCTCAGCTGGCTGGCTAGAGACTGTAGTGTTTCACCCACAATGGTAAGAGCGAGAGCTCCTTGAGCTCCTGAACCGTGCTAGAGCTTTTGAGGGAGGCACGGAGGGTGAAGGAATACTGAGATATGAGAAACCCGTCTGTCACCTGGGGGCTTTCTGCCTACTGAGTCCCTGGGGGTCTCAATGAATGGCTATGCCCTGCTCTCTCTTCAACTGGGTTCTGTCCCGAGCGATGTTTTCTCTCTTATTCTATAACCATTCCTTTTCAGAGGGCTGTATGAAGGCTGTGCAGAGCAGGAGTGCCCGGCCTGCCCACTGTTTGTACAGATTCTCCCTGATGGAGCCTAGCCTGACAGTGACCTCACATCATGCTAGCCGGCAGCTCCACTTGGGTCTGCAAGGAGAATGATTTGATGGAGCCTAGCCTGACAGTGACCTCACATCATGCTAGCCGGCAGCTCCACTTGGCTCAGCAGAGAATGACGTCAGGTGATTTTCACAATGCGTCCAAGAGGAACTGAATGTTACACTGGATGCGAGCCATGTGAGTGCAGGTTTCATAGTGGCAAAATGAACCTCAACTGACTTGTGCTCGAAATCCAGGGGCCTGGCAGTCTCACACTGTGATGAGGAGCTCCTCAAGCTGCTCATGCCTGCAGTTCCTTAGGACTGGCAGGTGTCGGCCATTCTAGGTAGAACCCAATGCCTCAAATCATTGATTCGGGGAGGAGGGCAGGTTCAATGCAAGGCTTTCCAATTAACTTCTTGGCCCTTGGTCATGGTGGGGGGAAGTTCCCGTTCAGTGCATATTATTCCATGAAGCTGCAGACCTCTGCAGTATTGCTTCTGTGCGTGGGTGTGCCCTGAATGCAGAACCACTCTGAAAGTTTTATGTATGAATGTCACACCTGTGTGAACTTGGGCTGTGTCTGACTGGCCTTCGCAAGCAGAATGCTTTTCCTCTGCCTTGGGGACAGTCTCCTTGCTGCGGGCAATAGACCCTCACCATATCCATGGAGCGGTCATCCATGAGGGCTCTCTCACAGGCCAGCTAAGTAGTGCTCAAAGTTTATGACATGCAGACAGGTATAAGTCACGACTGTCGCCCCTGTAAAGGGGTTCTTGTCATTCTGTGCGAGGCAGCTAAGATGGAATGCAGGCTCACTGCAGCTTGAGTGGCCACTCCAACTTTCTTCCATTTGAAGGCTAGGCCAAGGGTCTTCTTATTTATTTCCGAGGCTCTCGCGCTGTGTACACCAGGGCCAGGTAGGTCAGGTTCCTTTGACTGTGCATCCCAGTGGTCCTCATGGCAGCCGTGAGCAGCATCTGCATGGAGGGTATAGACACGCTGCGTGCTGAACACTACTCCACAGACCTCTGTGTGACTTGTCCTTGACGCCAGCGTTTATACATGTCAAAGAATCTTAAAACATCCACAAGGTGGCGCCTAGGACCAGGGCAAGAGCACCATTGGCCTGCAATCCTCAGAAGAGTGCTTGCTGCCTAGCTGGCAGAGTGATGACATTTGAACGGCATTGCTGACCACACCTTGAGCAGTCCACTTACGTAAAATGATGCGTTTCCGGTTCTGCCTGGGCCTAAAGATGGACGGAAGGTCAGGCGAATGCTGCCCAGTAGGAGTGAGGGCTCACAGTGCTCTTCACAGGTTCTCAGTGATCTATGCGAGTCAAAAGAGGGGGAATTCAGGCTCACTCCAAGACTCTCTCCTGGATCTTGGTGTGCTATTTGCTATCTGTAGCGATGTGGGTGGACTGCATGACTAGGCCCTGCTCATTTCCACACCAGTTGAAATCTGAAGGGACGGCAGGCTGATGAGCTCATGAACCATCCCATTGCAGGTTGTTGGCCTCAAGCTGGGGTTCGTTTGAGCCCACGGCAGCATCAGTCACACCCAAAAGGTCAGCAGGAGGCAACCATGGATGTCCTGTGGCTCATCCCTCGGCTGGGTGGCTAGAGACAGTAGTGCTTCATGCACAATGGTATGAGCGAGGGCTCCTTGAGCTCCTGAGCCATGCTAGGGCTTTTGAGGGTAGTGCTTAGGGTGAAGGAAAACTGAGATGTCAGAAACTCGTGGGACATTAGGGGGCCTTTTGCCTACTGAGTCCCTGGGGATCTCAATGAAGGTCAATGCCCTGCTCACTTTTCAATGGGGTTCTGTCCCGAGCGATGGTTTCTCTATGATTCTATAACCACTCCTTTTCTGACAGCTGTATGCACGCTGTGGAGAGCAGGAGTGCCCGGCCTGCCCATTGTTCGTACAGATTCTCCCTGATGGAGTCTAGCCTGACAGTGACCTCACATCATGCTACCGGCAGCTCATCTTGGCTCTGCAAGGCCAACAATGCCAGGTCGTTCTCACAATGCATCCAAGAGGAACTGAATGTTACACAGGATGCCAGCCGTGTGAGTGCAGTTTTCCTAGTGGCAATATGAACCTCAACTGTCCTGTGCTCGAAATCCAGGGGACTGGCAGTCTCACACTGTGACGAGGAGCTCCTCAAGTTGCTCCTGCCTGCAGTTCGTTAGGAGTGGGACATGTCGGCCATTCTAGGTCGAACCCAATGCTTCAAATCATTGATTCGGGGAGGAGGGGAGCTTCAATGCAAGGCTCTCCAATTAACTTAGTGGCCCTGGCTCATGGCTGGGGCAAGTTCCCGCTCAGTGCGTATTATTCCATGACTCTCCAGACCTCTGCAGTATTGTTTCTGGGTGTGGGTGTGCCCTCAATGCAGAACCAGTCTGAAAGTTTTATGTATGAAAGTCACACCTGTTTGTAGTTGGGCTGTGTCTGACGGGCCTTCTCAAACAGGACGCTTTTCCTCTGGCTTGGGAACAGTCTCCCTGCTGTGGGCAATAGACCCTCACCATATCCACGGAGCAAACAGACGTGAGTGCCATTCTGTGTGACTTGTCCTTGAGGCCAGCGTTTTTCCTGGCCAATGATCCTTAAAACATCCACAAGGTGGAGCCTAGGGCCAGAGCGAGAGCACAGTTGGCCTACAGTCCTCAGAAGAGTGCTTGCTGCCTAGCTGGTAGAGTGATGACATTTGGACGGCATTGCTGACCACACCTTGAGCAGTCCACTTACGTGAAATGCGGCAGGACTGGTTCAGCCTGGGCCTAAAGATGGACTGAAGGTCAGGAGAATGCTGCCCAGTAGGAGTGAGGGCTCACAGTGCTCTTCACAGGTTCTCAGTGTTCTATGTGAGTCAAAAGAGGGGGAATTCAGGCTCAGTCCAAGACTCTCTCCTGGATCTTGCTGTGCTATTTGCTGTCTGTGGCGAGGTGGGTGGACTGCATGGCTAGGCCCTTCTCATTTCCCCAGCAGATGTAATCGGAAGGGACGGCAGGCTGATGAACTCATGAACCATCCCATTGTAGGTGGTTGGCCTCAAGCTGGGGTTCGTTTGAGCCCTTGGCAGCATCAGTGACACCCAAAAGGTCGGCAGGACGCAACCATGGATCTCCTGCGACTCATCTCTCAGCTAGCTGGCTAGAGACTGTAGTGCTTCACATACAATGGTATGAGCTAGGGCTCCTTTAGCTCCTGAAATGTGCTAGAGCTTTTGAGGGAGGCACGGAGGGTGAAGGAATACTGAGATATGAGAAACCCGTCGGTCACCTGGGGGCTTTCTGCCTACTGAGTCCCTGGGGGTCTCAATGAATGGCTATGCCCTGCTCTCTCTTCAACTGGGTTCTGTCCCGAGCAATGTTTTCTGTCTGATTGTATAACCATTCCTTTTCAGAGGGCTGCATGAAGGCTGTGGAGAGCAGGAGTGCCCGGCCTGCCCACTGTTTGTACAGATTCTCCCTGATGGAGCCTAGCCTGACAGTGACCTCACATCATGCTAGCCGGCAGCTCCACTTGGCTCTGCAAGGAGAATGATGCCAGGTCATTTTCACAATGCGTCCAAGAGGAACTGAATGTTACACTGGATGCGAGCCATGTGAGTGCGGGTTTCATAGTGGCAAAATGAACCTCAACTGACCTGTGCTCGAAATCCAGGGGCCTGGCAGTCTCACACTGTGATGAGGAGCTCCTCAAGTTGCTCATGCCTGCAGTTCCTTAGGTCTGGGAGTTGTCGGCCATTCTAGGTAGAATCCAATGCCTCAAATCATTTATTCGGGGAGGAGGGCAGGTTCAATGCAAGGCTTTCCAATTAACTTCTTGGCCCTGGGTCATGGCGGGGGCAAGTTCCCGCTCAGTGCGTATTATTCCATGACCCTGCAGACCTCTGCAGTATTGTTTCTGGGCGTGGGTGTGCCCTGAATGCAGAACCAGTCTGAAAGTTTTATGTATGAAAGTCACACCTGTGTGAACTTGTGGGGTGTCTCACTAACCTTCTCAAGCAGGATGCTTTTCCTCTGGCTTGGGGACAGTCTCCCTGCTGTGGGCAATAGTCTCTCACCATATGCATGGAGCCGACATCCATGAGGGCTCTCTCACAGGCCAGTTCAGTAGTTCTCAAAGCTTATGACATGCAGACAGGTATAAGTCACGACTGTCGCAGCTGTAAAGGGGTTCTTGGCATTCTGTGCGAGGCAGCTAAGATGGACTGCAGGCTCACTGCAGCTTGATTGGCCACTCCTACCTTCTTCCATATGAAGGCTAGGCCAAGGGCCTTCTTATTTATTTCCGATTCACTGGCGCTGTGTTCACCAGGTCCAGGTAGGGACCAGGGTCCGTTGACTGTGTATCCCAGTGGTCCTCATGGCAGCCGTGAGCAGCATCTGCATGGAGGGTCTAGACTTGCTGCGTGCTGAGCACTACTCCACAGACCTCTGTGTGACTTGTCCTTGATGTCAGCGTTTATACATGTCAATGATTCTTAAAATATCCACAAGGTGGCGCCTAGAACCAGGGCAAGAGCACACTTGGCCTACATGTCCTCAGAAGCCTGCTTTCTGCATAGCTGTCAGAGTGAGGACATTTGGTCGACACTGCTAACCACACTTTGAGCTGTTCACTTATGTGAAATTAGACAGGGCAGGTTCATCCTGAGCCTAAAATAGGAATGAAGGTCAGACGAATGCTGCACAGTAGGAGTGAGGGGTCACAGTGCTCTTCGCAGGTTCTCAGTGTTCTATGTGAGTCAAGAGACGGGGAATTCAGGCTCACTGCAAAATTCTCTCCTGGATCTTGGTGTGCTATATGCTATCTGTGACAAGGTGGGTGGACTGCATGACTAGGCCCTGCTCATTTCCCCACCAGTTGTAATCTGAAGTGAAGGAAAGCTGATAAACTCATGAACCATCCCATTGCAGGTGGTTGGCCTCATGCTGGATTTCTTTTGAGCCCATGGCAGCATCAGTCAAACGAAAAAGTTTGGCAGCAGGCAAAAATGGATGTCCTGCTGCTCATCTCCCAGCTGGCTGACTAGAGACTGTAGTGCTTAACGCACAATGGTATGAGCGAGGGCTCCATGAGCTCCTCAACAATGGTAGGGCTTTTGATGGAGGTATGAAGGGTGAAGGAAGACTGAGATATCAGAATCCCATGTGTCACCTGGGAGCCTTTTGCTTACTGAGTCCCTGGGGGTCTCAATGAATGGCAATGCCCTCCTCACTTTTCAACCAGGTTCTGTCCCGAGGGATGGTTTCTCTCTGATTCTATAAACATTCCTTTTCAGAGGGCTGTATGCAGGCTGTGGAGAGCAGCAGTGCTCGGCCTGGGCATTTTTCATACAGATTATCCCTGATGGATCCTAGCCTGACAGTGTCCTCACATCATGCTAGCCAGCAGCTCAATGTCGCTCTGCAAGGGGAACGTCGCCAGGTGGTTCGCACAATGCGTCCAAGAGGAACTGAATGTTACACTGGATGCCAGTCATGTGAGTGCAGGTTTCGTCGTTACAAAATGTACCTCAACTATCCTGTGCTTGAAATCCAGGGGCCTGGCATTCTCACACTGTGACGAGGAACTCCTCACGTTGCTCAGTCCTGCAGTTCCTTAGGAGTGGGATATGTCGGTCATTCTAGGTAGAACCCAGTTCTTCAAATCTTTGGTTCGGGGAGGAGGCGAGGTTCAATGCAAGGCTCTCCAATTACCGTCATGGCCCTGGCTCATGGCTGTGGCAAATTGG
>NW_022942582.1:0-274 GCF_012274545.1 Fukomys damarensis | reverse complement strand
TCCAAAACAGAAGTATATGGCAAAATTTTATTTTTGTTTGTAACCTCTGCATCAGGTGACAAATGTGACCCTATTCATCTTTACCACACAAATACAAACATGGCCATTTTTTTCAAAATCATAGCACAAATTAAGTTCGTGAACAAGGGTACCACTGTATGCAAAAATCTATTTTTAAGCACAGAGTAGTACTTATTTTCTATATTTTAGTTTTTCCGCTTAATATACCAAGAAGATTATTTTAAGACATGAACCTTTTAAATAGTTAGGAGGG
>NW_022942581.1:0-202 GCF_012274545.1 Fukomys damarensis | reverse complement strand
CTCTCCGCTATGGCTTCCTGTTTTTGCTCAAATACCCCCATGTCACAGGTTGGTGAGGGACAGCCAGTTGGGAAGGTCTTGTGATCCCATTTTGGGCTGCAGAGGTGGGATGTAGGGCTCTCCTGGACTAGAGATAACATGGCCACTTAGCCTAGGAACTCTATAGGCTTTGGACTCATGTAGGGAGTGGGGAATGGGACAT
>NW_022942580.1:0-210 GCF_012274545.1 Fukomys damarensis | reverse complement strand
GCTGCCTCCCTTGTTTGCAGGAGGCACACAGGTGGGTGCTCCGTGGACGTGTGCCATCTGAACGTGTGAGTAGTGTGGTTACCCGAGCCCGGCTCTGCCTGCCCCTCCTTCCCCACTCTGGAAATCCAACTGGGATGTAAGTGAGTACATGGCTTTATCAGAATCGCTTTGAATCTGTTCTAATTGATATTAAAAGGAAAAAGAGAAACC
>NW_022942579.1:0-2094 GCF_012274545.1 Fukomys damarensis | reverse complement strand
TTTTTTTTTTTTACTGGCTTATTTCTCTTAGCATAATCTTTTCAGTGGTCATCCATGTGAAGCCATGCATCAAATGATTCACTTCTTTGTGCTCCCATTGTCGTTGAGTTGTGCTTCACATACCATCCAGTTTACCCTTTCAAGTTGCACAGTTCGTTGGTTGGTCAGTACGTTTGCAGAGTTGTGAAACCATTGCGATAATCAGTGTTAGAACATTTTCATCACCTCAGAAAGAAACTCTTAGCTCTTTTGGGAATATACTCAGGAGAGGTGTAGCTGAGTCAGATGGAATGTTCCTGAAAGAGTTAAGGACCCCTCATACTGTAGTGACACGTGCATACCCATGTTCACAGCAATGCAATTCACAGTAGCTAAGCTCTGGCGACAGTCCAGATGCCCGTTAACACATGAATGGACAATGGGATATGACTCAGCCAAAAAGAAGAATAAAATCATGTCATTTGCAGGAAGATGGATGGAACTTTAGACCATCATGTTAAGTAGAATAAGACAGACATGGAATGTTAAATATTGCATGGTTCCTCTTATATGAGAACCCTAAAATATAAATAAAAGAGTAAAATAAAGGAGAGATGGTACAAAACAAAAAGATGTACTTTTTGGAGGCAGGGAAGGAGACTGGAGGGGGATTAGGGAGGGAAGTGAAGGAATAAAAAATGATCAAGACATGTTATATAGTACACCCATGCCCCAAAATGAATGCAACCATTATGTATTATAAACATACAGTTGTTCAAAAATTAATAATCCAATGAAAGAAAACCAGTTTTATGTTTTAAAAACGAAACAAAATCATATCATTTGCAAGGAAAATGGGTGTGTCTAGAGATCATCATGCTAATACATAGGGTCAGGGGAAAGATAGAAACTCTAGTATCCATTTATCAGTTTTCCTGATTAGCCTCTTCTTCAGCCCTCTGGAAACCATTGGTCTGTTTTCTATCTCTTTGCACGTACCTGTTCTGAGCATTTCATATAAACAGCGTTTGTGTCTGAGTTACTCCCTGAGCATAATGTTTTCTAGATTCATCGGTGTTGTAACATGCACCAGCGCCTTATTCCCTTTTACTACTGAATAGCGTTTCATTGTTCGAAGGTACCACATTTTATCCATTCATCACTTGATGGGTATTGGGTGTTCCCACCTTTGAGCTCTTATGAATAATGTTGCTATCGATATTTGTATAGAAATTTGGGATCAGACATATGTTTTTATTCCTCTGTGTTGCATGCATAGGAGTGGAATTACTGGGGCAGATGGTAATTCTATATTTAAATTTTTGAGAGACCACCAGACTGTTCTTCGGAGTGGTTTACCATTTCACATTGCCATGTAAATGCAGTGTATGGGAGGGATTCAAATTTCTCCACGGTCTTCCCAACACTTAGTTATCTGAATTTTTTATTCCAGCCATTTCAGTGGGCTTGAAATAGCATCTCATTATGGTTGTAATTTGTATATCCTTGCTGACTGGTGATGCTGAGGGCCTTTCCATGTGATTTTAGCCATCTGTATATCTTCTAAGGAGAAATGTATATTCAGATTTGTTTTCTTTTTAAGTTGGTTATATCTTTTTATTATTGAATTACTTAATAATTCCATAGTAAGAATTCTTAGAGTTTTTAATAAGACTTCATATATTATTGATAGAAATCCCTTGTCAGATATATGATTTGCAAATATACTTTCCCATTATGTAATATCTTTTAAAAATTTTTTTCCAGTAGCCTTTGAATAGCAATTATTTGGTACTGGGGATTGAACTTGAGCCCCGATACATGCTAGGCAGGTGCTCTACCACTGAGCTGCATAGTCAGCCCACAAATGTTTTTAATTGTGTTGAAATCTGATTATTTCGTTGTTGTTGCTTGAGCTTTTCATGTGGTATCTAAGAAGCTCTTGCCAAATCTAGGAAGCTTCAGCATTTTGTTTTCTTCAGAGAATTTTATAGTTCTAACTCATATATTTAGGTCTTTGATCAATTCTGAGTTAATTTTTATACATGGTTTGAGATAAGGATGCAGGTTTATTTTTCTTTCTGCATGTAGATATCCAGTTACTCAAGCACAATT
>NW_022942578.1:0-740 GCF_012274545.1 Fukomys damarensis | reverse complement strand
GCTGAGTCCTGAGAACCGATGAGATTTAGAGGCCTAAGGGATGTTCTATGGGAAAGAATTGTGTGGTGACCACTCATGCTGAAAGGAAAAGCTGGAGTTACAGCTACACCTCTTCCTCCCTCTACTTGGCTCTGGTTTATCCCCAGGTGAGAGTGTCAGGTTTCAACTAAATCCACATACTCACACCTTACAAATAGTGTTGGTGGATCGCCCCTGAAGTGATGCCCATAAAACAGGCCTGTTGAAAGAGATACCGACTGTTTAATTCAGTGTATGTTAAATCCCAATACAAATTAATTTTCAACTCAAATGGGTTCAGATATTTCAATGACAAAGCATAGAAGACCACCCAGTAAGCACTGGCTATATTCTAAGAAATAATTGCATAATCAAATTGATAAAAGTTTCTGGTATAATAAACAGCAACACCTTCTTTCTGCAATGGAGTCAACCAAGTTCACCTCAAGAGCAAGTGTTCAGGTGGGAAAAATCTGTGCCCTCCCCAAGTATCTGCTGATCCTAAGAACCTATCTGCCAACTCTTCATGATGACTATAAGAATTATGTACCATGAACATGGACTAATAACAATCTTAAAAAGAACCAGATCATACAGAACTGAGCTAAAGGCCCTTCTTTCATCTGGAGTTAGTAAAAATGAGCAACTCTGATGGACTTACATCTTCATTCAGCAGTTTTAAATGAATTAGAGCAGTGGTTCCCAAACTGTGTTCCCCAGGA
>NW_022942577.1:0-217 GCF_012274545.1 Fukomys damarensis | reverse complement strand
TCTTTCACCATACACTAAATTAAAATCCAAGTGGATTAAAGATCTAAATATTAAAAAAGAAATACTAAACTTTCTGGAAGATAAATTAGGCAGAACTCTTGAGACACTGGCATAAGAAAAGTCTTTATGAACAAATCCTCAGTAGCATGGGGATTAGCAGAATCAACAACTGGGATCTCATCTTATTAAAAAGCTTCTGCACTGCAAAAGAAACCAT
>NW_022942576.1:0-287 GCF_012274545.1 Fukomys damarensis | reverse complement strand
TGCTGCCTAAAAACTTTATTTAAGGAAGACTACAGGACTTACTAAGTTAATTAAGAGCTAGAAATCAGCAGAGATAATTACACTGGCCCTTCTATTATGCACTCTGACGTGGAAATTGACTCAAAGGTCTTGCCCAATTTTCAACAGTAAAATCAATGGTAAGTAATGAGCTATTCACCAAGTTCACTAAGTACACAGTTACTAGACTACTGCAATTAAGCCTAGGATCCATAAATTATATTTGTAGGTTAGTCATGATTTGCAAATTAAAGACAAACTTAGGAGTT
>NW_022942575.1:0-215 GCF_012274545.1 Fukomys damarensis | reverse complement strand
TTATTTTCAAATACCCATCATTATTGACAGTTTATTGTTTCTTGCACTTATTTGTAAGTTTGGTTTCAATTTCTTTAAGCATATCAGATTTGTATAATCCTAAGGCAATTTACCTTAAAAGTTGGAGAGATTTGAAGGCAATGGAATGTATTATTTTTTTTTCCTCATTGAGTTTATTGGTACATTTTAGGTATACAGCACAGTTACATTCATTA
>NW_022942574.1:0-487 GCF_012274545.1 Fukomys damarensis | reverse complement strand
GCAAACTACAAGATCAATAATGATTCAGAAGAAATGCATATTTAGCAAACTATGTTATTAATTTTTATTGTCTAAAGTTACAGATGAATATGTCAGAATTTGGAGCCACTACTTCCTTGTAGGCGACAAACTTCCTTGTAGGAAAATCCTCCCTACTTGGAAAAGAAACAAAGTTAGTACAATAACAAGCTTGATCATGGATCATCTATTTTAAAATGTCTTTGGAATGCAGTGCACAATATATGGAGCAAGTACTAGTGACAGCATTGCTCCAATCATCCCTGTGTTTGCTGAAGAGTGAAGTGCATGTTCCATTGGGCAAAAGAGTGAAGTTCATGTTTCTGGGCACAGAGCCCCCTCGCTCTTCTGCTTCCCAGGTCTGCTGCCAGCCTTGAAAGACCACAGCACCCTCCAGGAGGAAGGAAAGAGTTGAGACCCATACCCATCCTCAGCCCCATACCCATCTGGAACAGGGACAAATGCTTTG
>NW_022942573.1:0-203 GCF_012274545.1 Fukomys damarensis | reverse complement strand
AGAGTCGCTGTTGAAGAAAAAAGTTAAAGCTCAGCCTCTTTTAGCCACTAAGCCCACACTACTGTCTTTCTATCCAGAAATCTGAGAGTCACTGGCCAGAGGGACCAGAAAACACAGATTAGTGGTCCAAGCCAGCCCCAAGAAGTCTCTTGCAGTCTTGTTTAATAATTCAGAGTGGCTTTTGAGACCAAATGTCAGCCTTA
>NW_022942572.1:0-321 GCF_012274545.1 Fukomys damarensis | reverse complement strand
TAAAATTAATTTTTTAAAAAGGGGGAAAAGGTCCATTAATATCCTATCTATATGTTAAAAATCTAAAGACGGTGGCCCCAAACTGGACAAAAACCCTAACTATAACCACAAAGGTGTTTTTATCCTTCTCCTCCTCCTTCTATTCTGGGTCTAAATTTCTCATTATTTGATAACCAGACCATGCTGAGATTGAGCACTTTCTAAACCCACACTAGGATAATTTGCCACAGTTTTCAGGTAAGGAATTGTGGCTCTGCGGCACTGGTTATCTGTAAGATATTCCATATCTATGTTCAATACTCTCCATACACACTTGTCCAA
>NW_022942571.1:0-236 GCF_012274545.1 Fukomys damarensis | reverse complement strand
CCTCTCTTCACTCCTTTAGCTTTAGCCCACAAATTTTGATATTTTGAATTTTTATTTATTTTCATTTTTATTTCATCTGATATTTTCTCTATGACCCATAGATTTGTATTAATTGAAAATATAGCTTTAGCCAATTTAATTAACTGTTTAAAAAAAATTTTTATCATTGACTATTTTCACTGTTTTTTAATTTGTATGTTCGTTGATTTCTGCTCTTTTTATATATTACTTATTCT
>NW_022942570.1:0-927 GCF_012274545.1 Fukomys damarensis | reverse complement strand
AGACACAGATTTAAGTAATGTGTGCAAATTAAAGGTAAAGGCACAAGTGAAATGTGTGGGCTTTTAACACTAATGTCACTATGTGACAATTTATGAAAAAAATTAGAAATTTCTGATTTTCATTACAGTTTGCAGAGCTGAGAAAATAATTCATCATATCATGTTGTTTATATTTTATAAATGTAAAATGAACAAACACAGCCGAAAGCTCTCTGAATATTTTATTCAATATTCATATAAATGAATTCATGTACACCAATTGCCTGTACTTCTACATATTAAATGTTACCATTGAGAAATTGTGATTTAATTTAATAATTACATTTTCCTTAGGACTCCTGAAAAATGTTGTATTTTTGCACTTATGGAGACATAGCCAGTGTCAGGTAACAAATAGCAAGATTCTGAGAGAAACGCTTTTGTCCATTCTCCAGCCTCTGTGAGAACAGAATGAAGATTCCAATTTCATCACTCTGTTACTGTTTTTGTTTTCAGGACGAACTTTCATATTCTGACAAAGAGAAACAATGCTGCCATTGGACAGAAACAAAAGCGGAGCCACATTTGTCCTCTTGGGCTTCTCAAATGTTCCGGACCTGCAAGTACCGCTCTTCTTGATTTTTCTGGCCATCTACAGCGTGACTGTGGTAGGAAATATCGGGATGGTCATGATCATTAAAATTAACGCCAAGCTGCACACACCCATGTACTTCCTCCTCAGCCACCTCTCGTTTGTGGATTTCTGCTACTCCTCCATCGTTTCTCCCAGGATGCTGGCGAACCTAGCGTTAAAAGACGGAGCCATCTCATTTTTAGGATGTGTAGTACAGTTCTTTTTCTTTTGCACCTTCATGGTTACAGAATCCTTTTTATTAGCAGCGATGGCCTACGACCGCTTCGTGGCCATCCGTAATCCCCTCCTCTACA
>NW_022942569.1:0-316 GCF_012274545.1 Fukomys damarensis | reverse complement strand
TAGAGATCTGCCTTGCCACTCTCACCAAGTGAGGACCAGAGGAAGTCAGCATTTATGATCCCCAAAGTGAGACCACTTCTCTATGGGTACTAGCTCCATCCATGAGGGCTCCACCTTCAAGATTTATTATAGATGATAAATGTTATATTTATTAACTATCACCCCCAAATCCATGTGTTTTCTTAAGGGCTGTGATTGTAGCCGGTGGTGCCATTTGAAGGTGTGTGAACCTCTCAAGGGCTGGGCCTAGTGATAGAAGATACATCACTGGTGACCTGCCCATGAAAAGATCATAGCCACCCAGGTCACTCTGAGT
>NW_022942568.1:0-497 GCF_012274545.1 Fukomys damarensis | reverse complement strand
TATCCTAGAAAAGGACAACGAAGTTCACAATAACATGAGGCCCAACAGACCAAATCAAATAAACAAGGCAAGAAACTCAAAGGAGATGGGAGAAAAAGTAAAAAGAGTCAAGAAAAGGACAATAACATGACAAGAATAAGTCAAAATATATCAGTTATAACCATCAATGTTAATGGCCTCAATTCACCAATCAAGAGAAACAGATTGGCAGAATGGATTAAGAAGCAAAATCCAACAATATGTTGTATACAAGAAACACACCTAGTGCAAAAGGAAGTCCACAGACTGAAAGTGAAAGGATGGAAAACAATTCTCCATGTATCAGGAGCCCAGAAAAAAGCAGGGGTAGCAATCTTATTCTCAGATAAAGTAAATTTCAAACCAAAAGTCATTAAGAGAGACAAAGAAGGACACTACATCCTTCTAAAGGGAATAATTCAAGAGGAAGAGTTGACAATCATAAACATATATGCACCAAATATAAATGACCCCAACTA
>NW_022942567.1:0-219 GCF_012274545.1 Fukomys damarensis | reverse complement strand
ACATTAATACTAGTCTCACAGAATGAGCTGGGAAATGATTCCTTCTTTTCTGTTTGTTTGTTTGTTTTTTCAGAAGAGTTTGTGAAAGTTTAACATTAATTCTTCTTTGAATGCTTGGTAGAATTCACCAGTGAGGCCATCTGGTCCTGCGCTTTTCTTTGTCACAATCTTTTAATTTACTAAATTGACCACTACTCAGGATATGCCTAGTCAGACTTT
>NW_022942566.1:0-227 GCF_012274545.1 Fukomys damarensis | reverse complement strand
TTCTAGACAGGTCTTTCACAAATTTATTTTGAATGACTATGGCTTTGCTTTCTCTTTTTCTTGTCCCTGTCACAGACATATTGATTTTTAATAAGCCCTAGTGATCAGTACTTTTTTTTATAGATCATGCCTTCTATGCTATCAAAAAGTCATAGGTGAACCAGGCATGGTGGCACACGCCTGTAATCCCAGCACTTGGGAGGCTAAGGCAGGAGGATCTCTGTGAG
>NW_022942565.1:0-2537 GCF_012274545.1 Fukomys damarensis | reverse complement strand
GACTCAGAGTTTAAAATAAAAAGCCAATTTACCAATTTATACCTCCCTCGTGGTGGTCTCCATCATGTGGGTGCAAATGAACCTTATGTATTGAAAAGATACACTAATGAAAAAAGAATTGTAAAAGTTATATTCAAAATCCATTTTAGCCAAAGTCTTTCCTTTTCCTTCTAGCCATATATTAGAGACTGATAACCATGGAAACAGCAAACATGAGCTTTCCCAAAGCTTTTCTGTTGCTGGGCTTCTCAGAGTTTCCCTGGCTGGAGAGGCCCCTCTTTGCAGTGGTCCTGGTCTCCTACATCCTCACCCTTCTGGGGAACAGCTCCATCATCCTCCTCTCCCTGTTGGACTCCAGACTCCAGACACCAATGTACTTCTTCCTGGACAACCTCTCTCTTCTGGACCTCAGTGTGACCTGCACCATTGTTCCCCAGCTGTTGGCCAACCTCTGGGGAGCAGATAAGACCATTGCTGCCTGGGGATGCATCATACAGGCCTATATTTTTACCTGGACTGCTGGTGCTGAATGCTTCTTGCTGGCCATGATGGCCATTGATCGCTATGTGGCCATCTGCCGGCCCCTCCGGTACACTCTCATCATGCATCCCTGGGTCTGTGTGCAAATGGCAGTTGCCTCCTGGTCCATTAGCCTGGCCAATTCTCTGCTCCAAACCACACTCACCCTCCAGCTCCCCCTCTGTGGTCACCACACCCTGGACCACTTTTTCTGTGAGGTCCCTGTGCTCATCAAGCTGGCCTGTGAGGACACCTTTGCTAATGAGCTGACCCTGGCTATAGGAGCCATCCCAATTGGAATGCTGACTCCCCTAATGGTGCTCATCTCCTACACTTTCATTGCCAGGGCTGTACTGAAGCTGCCTTCAGCTGAAGGAAGGCGCAAGGCTCTCAGCACCTGCAGTTCCCACTTGCTGGTGGTCACCATGTACTTTGGACCAGGCATCTACATGTACCTCCAGCCTTCAGCCAAGAGTTCTCAGGCCAAGTTCATGTCTTTTTTCTACAGTGTTATCTCCCCAGTGCTTAATCCACTCATCTACACTGTGAGAAACCAAGATGTGAAGACAGCAGTGAAGAGGATCCTGCAATCCCAGAGTGGGTTTAAGTGTTTAAAAGCCAATGGTCTTTGTCTGCCATCTGTAGCAACCAAATGCACACCTGAATAAATACTGATATATCATGTCTGCTTTTCCAAATGAGCATCTATAAATTCAATGAAAATAGTTTCTTCCAAAATATGAGTTAATCTAATAACCAGAAAAATGTTCAGCTAGAAAGTTCTTCCTTCTGAAATCTAATATGCAGACGTTTCCTTTTTCTTGATCCTTCTCAAATATTCTTTCAGCATAGACCTGATGGGCTTCATGGTTCATTCATCTATGAGAGGAGACATCTGCTCATCCATTTTTGTTATACACATTATTCACAATAACCAGGCTGTGCAATAAAACTGAGTACTCATCAGTAGATGAGTGCAAAACAAAATGTAGTGTGTGTAAAGGAATATTATTTGGACTTACAAAAACAAGTTTTTCCATTGTGATAATATAGATCAAATGGAGAACATCAAAATAATAAGTAAATTAAGACAAAATGACAAAGATTACCTATGCTTACTCCTTAAAACAGAGTCATACAAGAAGTTACTCTTTGAGTTACAGAAAAGTTGACCTAAAAAAAATCTGTTGCCATGCCATGGCTTTAATACATTTTTATCTTTATGAAGTTATTGACATATTTTAAGTAAGCAATACAGTTACATTCATCACTGGGACCTTGTAGCTTTGCATGACTCATCTTGGTTCTTATTTTTCCCCATTTGCCAGCCTTCTTTTTACCCCATCCACCCTTCCCTGTTTACGAAGACATCATTTCCATGTTTTCCTTTTCACATATTTTGTTTTTCCCTTTTACCTTTCCCCTACCCTTCCCACTTCTTTACTCTTTTAGACCTTTTCTTCCTATTACACAATATTAATTATATATATTTGACCCTTATTTACACTTTCAGATTTTCACACCTGAGAAACTATTCAGTATTTACAGAAGTGGGACTTATTAATTTTTCTTAAGAGTATGGCCTCAATGTGCATTCACTTAGATATAAATGTCTCTAGTTTCTCTTTCTTTATGGTTGAGTAGTATTCCAACTTATTTAAAAAGTGCATAAACAAACAACTGGGATCTCATTGTATTAAAAAGTTATTTCAGTGCGGGAGAAATCACCGATAGAGCCAAGAGACAGCCTACAATGCGGAAATTAACAACTACTCCTCAGACAAAGGACTACCATCTAGAATATATAAAGAACTCAAAAAAATCAGGCCCCCCCAAATATAAAGACCAAATTTAAAAATGGTTGTCTGAAATGAACATACAAAGAAGTAAAAGTGGCAAATAAATATATGAAAAAAATTAGTATCACTGGTCATTCAAGAGATGCAGATGAAAGTAGCACTGAGATTCCACCTCACCCTAGAAAGAATGGCTGATTATCAAGAAATCAACCGATAACA
>NW_022942564.1:0-248 GCF_012274545.1 Fukomys damarensis | reverse complement strand
ATCACTAGCTACATCCACTATGCATTTATAACCTATACATTTTTTAAAAAGTACATAAATCTGGCAAGAGAACAGAAACAAAACTTGTTACTTTTCTGTTATGTACAAATTATTAAATTATGTCTAGAGAATGAATATCATTATAATTTTACTTTAATTTGTATTTTTCCAACCCCATATAAAAGCAATGGTTACAACTATCCTATACAAAGTTACTTATAATCTCAAGATACTAAGATCATGAACTA
>NW_022942563.1:0-358 GCF_012274545.1 Fukomys damarensis | reverse complement strand
GAGTCAGGAGGCCAAGACACAGACACTGAATTCCAATCTGATAGTGCAAAGATGGGAGGAGAGGGTAGCTCACATGCATGCAAACAAATCAGAATGATTCCTAAGTCAATGTAATGTTTGCCGGTGGGAAAAGCTAAATATTGTTTGGAGCAACATAAAAAAGGCTAGAAAAAAGCTGGCCATTTCAGGAACAGAGTGGGAGGGGAAATGACATAAAGGTTAGTAAGTCCTATGATGCTTGGGCTGCTTTTATCACAGAGTGACTCTGTTGGACAAAAAACAGCAAAGGATTCTGTAAGCCAAGACAGTGTTCCATTCATCTTTTCCCCTTTTAAAATTACAGCTACCTTCTTTAACA
>NW_022942562.1:0-231 GCF_012274545.1 Fukomys damarensis | reverse complement strand
ACATTTGGTAAATAGACAATGACTGTAAAACATAAAAGGAGGACTTTGCTGAAACTAGAGATGTTGTAGGACATCAGCAGAGTGGGGTTGGAACCACAGGACAATATCTGACATGAAGAGAGGGAGTTCCTTCTCTCATCTTTTGGGATCCTTTGAGCTTCGCTATCATGAAGAGAAACCACAGGTTATCTTGGTCCCTAGTCCCATGTAGGCTGTAGTTAGGGAACTTGT
>NW_022942561.1:0-206 GCF_012274545.1 Fukomys damarensis | reverse complement strand
TGCCAAATCTTGCAAGGCACTACAATGTCCTTCTGTGGATGAGTGGATATTTAAAAAATAGTGCGTTGGGCTGGGGATTTAGCTCAGTGGTTCCGCCACCTGTCTTGCAAGCTCAAGGACCTGAGTTCTATTCCCGGTACCAAAAAAAAAATGTGTGTAAATCCAGACTGCAGAATATTATTCTGTGCTTAAAAAAATGAGCAATC
>NW_022942560.1:0-1127 GCF_012274545.1 Fukomys damarensis | reverse complement strand
GGTCTCTGAGACCGCAGAGTTGCTGTGCCTGGCCCGGGCCTTCAGTGGAAGGACAGGACCCTTCTTGCTGATGACCAGCATGACCCACATAAGCACACGCAGAGCCTGAAGCGGTTTGCTTCTGCAAATTCTCCTCTGGCAACAGCTGGCCCGGAGCCGAGGCCGCCGCGGTGTGCGCCGTGGGGCCTGGGGGAGCACCTGTAGAAGCGCTGCCGGGTCTCAGTCACCAGCTTGCCTGCCACAATCTCCAGCTCCACGGCTTCCCACGCGGGCACTGCTGTCCCGCTGGGCGAGAACAGGTAGTTGTCGGAAATGGGGCCCTGCTTGGGGTCCCCATTGGTGTGGTACTCCAGGAACTCCTGCGTCACGCGCACCGTCCGGTTGCTGTGTCTGCAGGGACGAGAAAGAGGGGGCGTAGCATCACCAATGTCCTGGACGAGGTCTCGCGGGCATGGCGCCTAGGACAGGGTGACAACTGCTCTACCGGGAGCCGGCGGTGAAGTCACCCCGCAGGGAGCCCCAGGAAGTCACAGGGGCAACAGGGCCTTGTCTCCGGGTCTGCACTGTAGGTTGTGTGCGGGCAGCATGGCCGCCCAGGAGGAGGGGCAGGCGCCTCAGAGCCCTAGGTGCAGGGTGGGTTTTTTCCTGGGGGGATACGGGATTTGAACCCAAGGCCTTCACAGTGAGCTACATCCTCAGCCCTTCTTTTTTAAAAATTTTAATTTTAGGGCCGGGGATTTAGGTCAGTGGTTCCACCACCTGCCTCGCACCTGCCTTGCAAGTGCAAAGACCTGAGTTTGATCCCAGTGCCAAAAAAAAATTTCTTTTTTATTTTTTATTTTGAGACAGTCTTGCTAAGAGGCTAGTAGCCCAGGCTGGGCTAGAACTTGCAGCCCTCCTGCCTCAGCCTCCCAGAGTGCCGGGCTAGATGCGCGAAGGGCAGCTATGTGTGTGGTGCATCTGGTATTTCTTTCTGGCTTGGCCTTGTTGTGCGTGCAGGATGAGGAACTGGATGGCTCCAAACCCACCTGGGGGATTTCCATGGGGTCGTGGCCGGGTGGGGAATAATGAACAGTTCCATCTGCCTGGTACAGAAAGTCTCTGGCCTCTGCCTCTCCCACCCCCCC
>NW_022942559.1:0-268 GCF_012274545.1 Fukomys damarensis | reverse complement strand
ATATATAATTCTAATCAGAGCATTGTCTTTCTAATAAGAAAGTTTTAATTGTGGGAATGGAATGTGGGTGTGAGTTGCTCTGGCCTTGGCATGTAGGCTTTGGCTGGACTCACATCTATAAACAATACAATTCTGGAGTTAACTCTTCACAGCCTGATTTGGGTCCTAATCAATATTGCAGTCTCCTGAGATATCTAACCCATACAAAGAAGTAAAAGAATCAGACCCCAGAAATTTAAAGACAAAATCCAAAAATGTACATCTGAAA
>NW_022942558.1:0-261 GCF_012274545.1 Fukomys damarensis | reverse complement strand
GGGAAAACTTGTCTGACAACTTCTCTTCTGCTCCAGGTGGGACAGCGAATGAATAGAGAAGAAGAAAAAAAGATCTATGGACTTGAAGATGAGCCATTTGATATATTTCTTTAAAGAAAATCAAAGGTGATTCTCCAAAGACAAAAATAGGCCTCGTTAATTCTATTTCAACCTGCAGACATTCACTCTTTCACAAGTAAACCAAATTAGACAGTTAAGAATTTGGTAACGAATGCAGAATAAAAACCACCAAAACTGAAT
>NW_022942557.1:0-205 GCF_012274545.1 Fukomys damarensis | reverse complement strand
TACTGGGGATTGAACTCCGGTCCTTGCGCTTGCAAGGCAGGCCACCGAACCGCTGAGCTAAATTCCCAGCCAGAAATGGAATTATTTTAATTATCTCTGAATTCTGTATTTCTTGAATAGTATAATTTCTTTGAAGGTCCTTGTAGTAAACTAAAAAGCAGTATTTAAGTGATTTAAACCCCAACAAATCTGCCTCTAATTTTTT
>NW_022942556.1:0-211 GCF_012274545.1 Fukomys damarensis | reverse complement strand
GGCGGCTCCATCCCCTAGCGTTAGAGCTACATTTCGGGGCTGGAACGGATTCCCCGTTGGGCTTCCCGTGTGATGTAGTGTGTGACAGAGGGTAAGCGTTCGTGTTCATTGGACCCTGAGTTCTGGAATGATGTAGGAATGTAAGTCTCTCCTGCAGGCTCCGGGATAGGGTTAGGGTTAGGCGGAGGATTCCGGAGAAGGATAGCTTTGG
>NW_022942555.1:0-1926 GCF_012274545.1 Fukomys damarensis | reverse complement strand
TGGACCTCGGGGGGTTTACTTCCCTCAGCCAAGCATTCAGAGTTGCTTTTGCTTACAGATTGGCTGAACATCTCTGTGTGAGCAATGCATCCCTAAGACTGCTGTCATGGCTACATCCCTATGCCTTCATGATTTTCTGTTCAGTGCCCACTGTGCTCCTGTGAATGCAACCAAGTTACGAAGAGGACACATCGTGATGACCAGGATGCCCAGAGTACACATCTCTGGTTTGCAAGGTCCCAGGGGAATTCTGTATTAGCTTAGTTGAAGGGAAGGGACAGGCTTTTGGAAAGAATAAGGTAAAAATATCGAGGATAACAAATGTAGGTAGCTAAAGGAACAATCTTAGAAATGGAAAGGAAAATATAAAAATGGAGGAATAAAGAATGGAAAGTGATGTGATAAATGAGAACTTGCATTTAATAGACAGGCTGATTTTCCAGATGCGCCTCTGCCTTGGCGTTTTCTGTGAGCCTAGAATCTTTGTGATGAAATATTGGCAACGTAGACTATTTCACAATCAGAATCTTATTTTCTTCCTTCTCCTTTTTTCCTTTTCCCTTTTATTTTTATTTCCCGGAACACATTGCTGCAACTTATATGAAGCCATTATTTTGCAATGATTTCAACTCTGAAATACATCAGATGACTAATAAAGGTCGTTAAACAAACTCAAAAGCCCTCGTGCCCTGCATTTTTCTTACATCTCTGCCCTCGATTAACTCTGAGAATCTTGCATGTATGCTTTAGGAAGTGATAAGCCCAGAAAATATCCAAATAATGACCCTCTTTCTGTGTTTGCATCAGTTATGTTATGTGTTTTTCTTCTGGGAAGAGATGTTGCATCATCAAAGCTCAAATCGTGAAAGAGAAACAATTTCTTTTTAATTCAGGAAAACAAAACAAAGCCCAGAGTGAGGCAGTGTTGAGCTAGGTGTGCAGGGTATTTTTTGCTTGGGTGGAAGTTCATTTCTGTTTCACATAAAGGCCTAAATCTAAGCTGCTTGGTACAGTTGTAGCGCTACAAAGTGATCTAAAACCTGCAGCAACTGGTTTGCTCTCCCTAGAATATGAAGATTGAGTACAAGCTATTCCAGGAAATGAGAAACAGGAAGTGGGAAAGACTGGACATGCACATTACTTTTTAGTCCACTGAGTAAAAGTTTCACACAACATTGCAATTCACATCCTATGACCAGAACTAAGTCACACAATTATACCTGGATATAAGCAAATCTGGAAAATTATGTTTCTGCTTTTATTTCAAGTATCCATTTGGAATAAAACATGGCTAACAATTTTTGTCCCAATAGAATAATTTACTTGGTGGAGATCTTGAAAAAATAATTTTGTATCTGATAAAGTCGACTACCTTAAAGTTTTAGAAGAAAAAATACTGTAATTGTTTGTATGATTTTGCATTAAGCAATTATAGATGAAATCATAAAAACATAATAACATAAAATATCTTTTTAATTTTAAACCTTGGGGATCGACATATAGATACAGACAGAATTGTTTGATTATGTTACATAACAAAATATAAATATTACTGACCTTGACAATGGAAGGTAAAACTGTGGATAGTGAATTCATTGCAGGGAAGGGTGTAAAGAAACAAAGAAAGGATTGGGCTGCCGATAGCATCATAGTAAGACAAGAGGAGCCAAGAGACACTATGGATTTTTATAGGATCAAAGAATAAAAATGTATAAATGTGCAGGGTGTGAATATTGCTTACAGGTACTGAGTTATTTAATAAGGGATTTTACAAATACTGAGATAACTGCATGGGTGTGTTGAGTCCTTCTTGGGTGAAGGGGAACTAAATGCTCTGTTAGGGCTCCACCACCACACTCCATCTTGGTCCCCCTCCCAGGGGGGCAGGATGACTCCGGAGACCAAGGGGACACTTGTGGGTTGAGG
>NW_022942554.1:0-1181 GCF_012274545.1 Fukomys damarensis | reverse complement strand
AAAACTTGTGGGATTCAAAACTGTCTGCAAATAATCAGAATGCAAATTCAACCTACCTTAGGCATCCTTATTTTATTTAACTTGGCTTAAGTAGTTGTTAAGAATATATGTGTAATTAGGAGATGGATAGGGTCAGACTTCTTTTTTAGCCAATCTTAACCAAACCAAACCAAACTGCTCCACATTACAGTAGTTGAAACTGTCAAAGAGTAAATTTTCTGAATGTGAAAAGAATGGAGTTTATTGGAAGAAGTTCAAAACAAAAGTCAGCAGAAACTTAAAAGTTATTGATATTTTAGGACAAACATCATCATCCACACATTTTAGAATTATTGTGCATTATTTTAACCTTAGACTACTTGTTAAAGTGCTTACTGGTAGGATTAAAGGAACAATTAATAACTGTATTGAAAGGGCTCTGAAATAACATGGCAGCCAAACAGCTGAGAAAAACATGTGGTGTTGGGAGGGACCTGCCAATCATATGAGTGTTTAAAAAAATTCATTTATTATTATTCCCAGGCATACACAATCACAATGATTGAATGTACCTTTTCCTTTCCATAGAAATAGGCTGGTCTTGTTTGGAAGACCACAATGAAGCCACCATAACCTGAGAATGGATTCCTTGTGGGAGAAGGGATCTTGTATGCATTTTAAGTACAGAGGAAAATAAAAGAGTAAATAACAAGCAAGCTATCTGTTACAGTGGAGAGAGGAGACCCTATGAATCTAGGGCATGTTCTTAACAGTTTGCTGGTTACAAACTTAGGAAGTGTAATAATGTGAACAAAGAATAATTAAAATATAAGTTGAATTACTGTTTTCATCCTTGAAGAAGTCACTATTTCTCTGAGTTTTCATTCTGAGAGTTAAAGGCTGGCCAGTTTCTTATATTTCTATTGTTCTTTATAGCATTGTTCTAGAGAAAAGTTCTATATTTTTGTTTTAAGGTTCAAAATCTGACTTTCATTAATTTGTTCATTTATTCATTTCTACACACATTTACTAAGTATCCACAATTAACATCCAGATATTGTAGTAGGTAATGGGAATTCAAGGATGAATTTATACTTAGTCTCTGTTCTTAGAAAGTGAGTCCCATGATGTACAGAATTATTTATCAAGTAAAAATAAAAGGTTTTTAAAAATGAGAGAGTCAGTTACATGAGCAAATAAAC
>NW_022942553.1:0-308 GCF_012274545.1 Fukomys damarensis | reverse complement strand
TTCCCTTCTGTATTTACAAACAGTTTATTTCCATTTTTCATTTTCTCATACTTTTTTCTCTACACTTATTGATTTTCCACTACCCTTCACACTTTCCCTACACCTTTAGCCCTTTCTTCCTTCTTCATATTGTCAATTATCTCATTAGGATCTTATGTACTATTATAGATTTTCACACCAGAGAAACTATTCAGTATTTACACATGTGCGATTTATTTATTTCACCTAAGAGTACATCCTCAATGTGAAATAGATGCTTCTTAATTCTTATTGACAGATTTTCCACAGCAATATTTTCTGGTACATGA
>NW_022942552.1:0-385 GCF_012274545.1 Fukomys damarensis | reverse complement strand
TGTGCTCTTGGGCCTCCTGGTTGTGCCAGTACCTGGATCCACACTGCAGAGGCACAGGTGGTCTTAAAGGCCATGTTACTCAGCTCCAGAAGATAGAACAGAAGTGAACAACTATGATAAAGACACATCAGACCTCTGTAGTTGGTAAGTTGAGTGAATCACCACCTTCCATCAGAACTTGGACTATCTTTAGGGGGAGGCCAGTGGGAACCTGTAGGAGAACCTCACAGAGTTCAATGCTGCAGGAGGTCAGGGAGCTCAACTTGGGCCTTGCAGACAGCATTCAACTTGAATCTTAGGGGTCTGCCATCAAGTATCTCATACTAACTGACTTAGTTCTGCACACTGCTGCCCACATTGTCTATTGTGACAGCAGAGATATACC
>NW_022942551.1:0-213 GCF_012274545.1 Fukomys damarensis | reverse complement strand
TTCTCTCTTTTCTTAAGGCCAAATTGGCTCTGCAGAAAGTTTCTTCCTTACCCACCAACCTCCCTATTTCAAATAAACTTTGTCACCTTTGAAAAAGTTTGCTTATTTAATTCTTTCCTCAAGACGAGGAAGGACGTGGAGATGAAGAGCAAGCACTCCCAAAACCCAGTAAATTCATTTGGCTAGCCATTTCTACAAGTATTTACCTGATTA
>NW_022942550.1:0-224 GCF_012274545.1 Fukomys damarensis | reverse complement strand
GTCCTGCCCTGAGTTTTAGTCCCAAGCTAACACTTTTTCATGTTGGTGATCACTAACCTTGAGTAGGTCCTGCTGTGTAGATCCTCTATTTATTTAGTAACATGAAGTCCATACACCATATTGTATCTACTTTCCAGTCATCTTCTGAGGGTGGTCTTCATCTGGTAAGACAATCAGTATCTGTATTGGCACCAGTTACTGGAAGCTGATCAGACAGACACCCA
>NW_022942549.1:0-655 GCF_012274545.1 Fukomys damarensis | reverse complement strand
GCAAGCAGACATCTCCCATGGATGTCATTTGTTTGGGCAGCAAAAACAGAAGTTTTTATTGATCACTGAGAGGATGCAGGATGGTTGGAAATTTGCCCTCCTTCTTCTGCTGATCATCAGTGTGACAGGTCCATGAGTTTTTTCTTCATGATTGCAATTTCTCATTTACACATTTTCTGTTTAATCCATTTTATTGTGATTTAAAACAAATCACAGAAATATAAACTGCACCTCTTTAAAGTATACAATTTGTTTTGACAAATAAATTAACCAAGAAAAACACTGCCATATCCAAGATACAGAACATTTTTAAAAACCCTTTGCCATCCATCCTGCCTTCTACTCCCCTCCTTTAAAAATAAATGAGCTGGCATTTCTGTCCTATTCATTAGTTTTCTATTTCTATAATTTTACTTAAATTAAATCGTGTAGCACAACATTTTTATGTCTTCCACGGTCAGTAAATATAGTGACTTTCAGATTTATCCACCTTGGGTCTATGTCTACATTGAATCCATTTTTGTATTCAGTAGGATTTCACTGACACATTTGATTTACTTGTAATTAGTGACTTCAGAATAAAGCTTCTGGGACTAATGTGCATGATCCTTTGGAGAAACACATGATTTAATTTCTTTGTTTTGTTTTTTTTTTT
>NW_022942548.1:0-1724 GCF_012274545.1 Fukomys damarensis | reverse complement strand
TGTATACCTAGATTGTATGAATAAATTCAATAAAAAGAAAAAAATATAAACCCTGCAGTCCTTACTTTCTTGTTTTCCTACATTATCCAAGTCAGAAATACTATGATAACATATGGGTGGTCAGGCATCAGTTATTGGAAAAAAAGCTAGATAAGAAAAGTACAAATGTGAAGTTGTGATCTCAATAATAAAGTTAGAAGGGACAAGTTGGCCAAGTTGGTATAACTGTGAACTGAATTATGAAAACATTGTGACAAGCAGACAAGTACACTCACAAGAGTCTAGCCATGTCAAAGAGTCTAAACTCTCAGAGTGTTCATCTGTGGTTCATCTAAATGCATCATAAAATGATTTTAAGCATTGTGCACTCTCAACATGTTTAGCCTCTTATCACCTCTCATAACACTCCTCTTTTTCTTTATAGCATTTACCATACTTTTTAAATTATCTATGTGCTACAATTGGGCCTTCATTATTAACTTCCCCACCAGGTGAGGCCATCAACTACATTACAGAAAGGTCCAGTATATTTGGGTCTTGATCCAAAGGCAACAAATGCTAAGAGCACAACTGATAAACGGTATCTATCAAGTAAATAAAAAATGCTTTAAACACTGAAAATGTTTATCAGTGCTTGGCACGAAGTTGTCATTTTTCTTCTGCTTTTATGGATGTTTTGTAATATCTAAGAAGAGAAATCGTGGTCTTGGGTGTCAAGAAGTTAAGTTTTAATTCCATTTTTGTTGTTTTCTTGCCACGGGCCTCAGAGACAAACTACTTAACACTTTTCCACTCCCCCTGCCCCAGTTTCTTCACGTTGGAAAGCTTTTCTATGTAAAAAGGATAAAAAAGACAGATAAATAGGAATATCTGCCAAATTCAGAAGGTAGGGAAAATACTGGCAGTGGAAAGAAGCTACAGAATCTTACTAATTACTAGACCTATGGCAAGGTTTCATTCTTCTGCTGACTGTTCATTACTCTCAAAATCACCTTTCATGCTAAATTGCAAAGACTCTGGTTCATAATTTCAAAAACCCCACAGATTAGCAATAAGTACTCACAGAGTGTTCAGATTCTTCAGTTTCTTGAAGGCACTCTCTGGAATTTCTTTTATTCGATTAAACCTCAAGTTTCTGAGAACATAAAAAGGGGAAGAAAAATATGAGTTCCCTTCTGTCATTATTTTCAGAAACTTGCAGGCTAGTCCTCCTTTGTAACCAAACACATAGCACTAAAAGGCTAACCAAAATTTGACATAATTAGTTCATATGACACCCTAATCATTAGGCAGCTACATTGCTTATAGCAGATTGTTCAAATCTGGTACCCCATGCTAGTTCAAAGTTGCCAGAGAAATATAGCTGAGAGTTCATCAAAGTTTTACATCTCATTGACTTTAGGCTGTACTTTTCTGACATCAAAACAAATACTGTGTATGGTAATGTGCCAATTGAGTATAGCTTGCCAAATAATATTGATGTACTAGAGACCGCATATCAACTCAAGGAAACATCATTTGAACTTCGCCATTATTTGAACTCAGTTAATTTTTTTCATAGCTCAAGAATACAATAGCCTTCTAAGAAGTATTAAGTCAACAAAGTGGTTACAGTCATAAACCCCAAAGGATAGTTTGATGAATGATGAACAATATATAACAATAGTTCCTCAGATTATATCAAGTAGTGATGTGACAGTTAGATTAAGCCCCCACCTGTGATG
>NW_022942547.1:986-3476 GCF_012274545.1 Fukomys damarensis | reverse complement strand
CACATGAAAACACAAACATGCTTAATATCTCAGCCATTAAGCAAATGTAAACTGCAACCACAGGGAGGTTCTCCTTCACTCCTACTACTGTACCTGCCATCCATATAACTTAAGGAAACAAGTATTGGTAAGGAAGCTGAGAAACTGGAAACCTTGCACACTGTGCAGGCTCTGGGTGAAATGCTTTGGCATGGCCTCAAAAAGTAGAATACAGACTTACTATACTACTCAACACTTCCATACGTAAGTAGATACACAGAAGAACAGAAAATATGTATCCAAGCAAAGATGAATATGTTCTTTATCTCTATCTAGATCATGGGAATGGAAATCATTCCCACAACAAGTTTCAGAAAACAAAACAGGATCCAAATGGAAAAAAGAATACTCCTAAGTAAGATAAGTGGTGAAACTGAAGTTGGACAATGGATTGGACATTCATGTCAAATCACTTTAATTTCCTTATATCTGGGTTCTATGGTGGTTGCCTAGGAGTGTCTCAATTTGGGTAAAATACACTGCCATTTTTCATGCAGACTTGCAAAGTAGGAAAAGTAATAACTACTGGAGGAGGTGAGTGAATAAATCACTGTGTACTAATATCATTGCAGGTGTCCCATGTGTTTGAAATTATTGCGAAATGAAATATTTTTCTACTATCGATATTATTCCAGCAAAGAAACACCAAGCATTGCTATAGCAGCAAAGTGAATTGGTGAACTTTCTCACTGTGAAGAAACAATTCTTGACACCCACAATTTAAAGAAGGGGAGGTTCAATTTGTCTCATATTTGTGGAGGATTAAGTATATGGTTGCTTGGCCCCAAGAAAGCAACATCATGGAGGAAATATGTGACAGAGTAAAGTTGCTTACTTCATGGTAACAAAGAAGAAGAGCATGGGAAGAGTGCCAAAGATGTTTGGGTGAGGGGTAAGATAGTGACATAGAGCAGATCCTTTCATGACACATAGAGACACCAAAAGAAATGAACTTCACCAATCCCCTAGGTGGATCTCAAAGCCAATCAAGGTGCCACTTGATCCTTAACTGTCACACTAACACTACCAAAATGAGTCCAACCAGAGCTGTAAAACCATTGTCCTACTGTGTGAAAGTTATAGTTGAATGAGGAGGACCAAGAAGAAGAAGAATAGTAAACACCAATGTGTGCATGTTTTGTTAGAATCAAATGCCACACTGTTAGTTACTATTCTCATTGCTGAGAGAAAATACCTGGCACCCAAAGTTTTAAAAGGTAAGGCTTATGTCAACTCACAGTTTGTAGTGGTTTCAGTCCATAGTTGGCTGGTTATAATGGAGGGTACCCTAGCAGAGGGCCATCACAGAGGAGAAACAGTAAAAGGCATGGCAAGATGGCAGCAAGCAGCAAGCCTCCCTTTCCTTTGTAGCCCTTCCAGGCTACCCCATATTTTGGATGATGACTCCCACACCCAGGGTGGGGCTTCTCTCTTCAGGAAATCCATTTGGCCACATCCAGATCCATGCTAATTCCACTCAGTGGACTAATTTAGTACCACAGCCCTTAACCCCAGTATCACACACCCTAGATCTAGCCAGATATGAAAAGTCCCACCTATGAAGTTTTGAGGAGAAATTGAGACACAAGCTGTAATGTCCACTATCTTGAAATTATAATATTCAGAGTCCACTGCGTGGATATTACAATTGAAATGTCACTCACTGTGTATTATCATAACATTATGAAGTGGTCACAGTGTGGATAGTAGAAATAGAGACCACTCCATGGATTGTATATCAGTTTCCGAGGGTAATGTCTGAGTATTACTCTATATGAGTACAGGAAGCCATGTCATGGATATTGTTAGTATTTAAGACCACAGGAGATATAATAGTACTATTGGTTGCTGTGTGGATATAAAATTAGTATTACGGGCCACACTATGGACATTAAATTACCACTAAAGGCCACAGTGTGGATATTGTACTAAGATGCCATTTAGATCCAACATGGCAGAACACCTGTGCAATCCAAACACTTGAGAGACTTAGGAAAGAGGACTTGAGTTCTAGGGCACCTGGACTACATCATGAGATGCTGTCTCAAGAAAAAAAATGCTGCTATATAGATTTTATATTAGTATGAGAAGTCCACATTGTGGATATTGAAGGCCACAGAATAAGTAGTATATACTTACTAAAAGGCCATCGTGAGGATACTATCATCGAATTAGGGGCCAGTATGTGGACCATTTACTCATATGAAGAAGCCACTATGTTTATGTTTTATTAGTATTAGGACTCTGAAGTGTGATATTATGTTGGCAATACAGTGCTATAATGTGGATATTAGAATAGCATGAGGAGACACAGAGTAAATGTATTCGCTTTGATGCTATTCTGTATATATTAGTATTAGATGCTGAAGTGGAGACATCAATAATAGAGGCTAGTTCAAGGATATTAAATTCGTGTTAGAGGAAGCAAAGTGGATTACTATGAGGTCATTG
>NW_022942547.1:0-844 GCF_012274545.1 Fukomys damarensis | reverse complement strand
AGGGGTTTGGTTGGTGACAAGGAGACAAACCTGAGCCAATGGCTGGTAACACTTTGGGTGACCAGGAAGGGACTTTAGTGTATCCTAGCATCACTTGGGAAAGAGACTGCTTGCTCATGGCTAGCACGACCTACTGTTGGGACTCCAGGGACATTCCAGTACCTGCCAGGGACACCTTTATTCTCTGAAAATTCTCCTTTCTTTTCCCATGTGCTGCATCAGCTGCCCATTAATGATTTTGTCAGTTGAAAAAGTTTCAGGAGCTCTGATCTAGTACAAGTTCTAGGCTTCATCTCATTTGGAGTTGATGGGCTCTATCTGGTTTCCCCCTTGAAGCATACTTCAAGCATCTACTGTATCCACTCATTGGACCTCTCTTTGGGTCATTCAGCAGTGCCAACTGGGAGAGGCAAGAACCTTTACTATTTGGGGCCATTCTGGTGTGAAAAGAGATTGGTGTAAGAGAAATTCAAAGGTTAAATAATCGTTCCATACATTTGTTCTGGTTTCATTTGGTTTAGAATACTCCTTTGTTTTGGTCTGCTTTGTTATGCTTTTATTTGCTTTTGCACTTGCACCATGAGGCTAGATCCCCATCATATTTTTTGCTTCTTGTAACTACTTTCATTCTAGGATGAGTAGCAGGGTTTCATTCAGCAACATCTAAAATTATACAAGCCATTTGTGATTCAGGTAATTCTGAGGTGTCTTTGTGAAAGAATATAGAATTCAAGATTCATGATGCATTTGTCCACAAAAATAGCTTTAGATTAATTTAAGAAAAAACTGCTGTTGTGTTTAAAAAGCTCTGTTATAAACTGCTCAAAACAATTCCCAACTTGAA
>NW_022942546.1:0-3156 GCF_012274545.1 Fukomys damarensis | reverse complement strand
CACTGAACTCTGGCTCAGTGTCCCTGAGCTTAGCCTATGGGCTGTTCCTCTACACTCAGGACCACAGCTCCTGGGCAGTGAGGGAGGTAAACTGGAGCTGCTCCAGTTGTTATTTATTCAGCAGCTCTGAAAAAAATGACCACAGAAGGAACACTTGCACCATGAAAATGTGCAAATTCTACAACTCAAAAGCTTTTTTTTTGGACCCCTGCAAGCTCATTTACCAGCACAATACTGGATAAACAGGAGGGACACCTGGCCAGAGATCAGGGGGTAGCTGCGTTTGGAGAAATGTGTGGCATCAACTCATAGGCCTTCAGAGCCACAAAGGATGTCAGATCCCAGGTTGTGCATCTACCTCCATCCGTCACGTAAGGAAGAACTGAGGCTTAGCATGCCTAAGGTCAGACAGGCAGGCACAGCACTGTGGCCACCTTCCATCTGCTGCCTCTGTGCTCCTCTGCCCCAGTGAGTGACAATGGAGCCCTAGAGTGGGGCAAAATCCCATCCAGTACCCCAAAGCCCCAAGCCCACTGCTGCAATGGAGAGATGTGACTGACTCCCCAGCTACCCCACTGTCACAAGCCCAGCAGTGTAACAGCCTCACCCATGGGGGCACTCGCATTTCCATGGCGA
Source organism: Fukomys damarensis (assembly GCF_012274545.1). NCBI lineage: Eukaryota > Metazoa > Chordata > Mammalia > Rodentia > Bathyergidae > Fukomys > Fukomys damarensis. Next base: position 2,520 of record NW_022942546.1, on the reverse strand, counting down.
AACCTCCTGCACATGCTCCATGTTACCCTGGGGATCTCACCTTGGCCAGATGAACAGCCAGCTTGTCCCTGGCACCCTTGGTTTCCTTGAGCCCATTCTCAAAAGCCATGTCCACCACGTCACACTGCTTTCGCAGGTCACTGGCTGTCTGTAACAGGATTCGGTCCACTAGGGCCTTCAGTGTAAGGGAGTTGTTACGCTGTTTGTCAGCCTTTTCCACATTGGTGTTGGAGAAGTCCAGCCAGTCTTCCAGACTCACGGAGCTGGAACATGATGTGCATATTTGTTCATTCACAGCTTGTTGGGGATAGGCAAGGGGACAAGCTCCCAGAAATGTACCAGAAGCTAAGCCTACCTCCATCATAGGAGGCACCTAGGTTTTCCCTCATCTCTCAGCAGAGCAAAGAGTGGTTAGTCAATGCAATGTCTTTGGGAACCACCTGACACAGTGCCAGGCACTGGGCTGACACCTTAAACACAGGACAACTTCACTCGATCCTCATGGTGGCCTAGTGAGCTAACTCTTCTAGTCCCCAGTTTACAGGAGAGAAAAACTGAGTCTCAGAAAAATGAGGCCACTTGGTCTGGATCACATGGCTAGGGGCAACTTCAGCACCAAAACAAACAATAACAGTAACATACCAAATAAAATAGGAAACCATGAGCCCAGAAAGATATAAATAAAAGAACAAATTGCTATTTTGATGAGAAATTATTAATAATTTGGGTGAATCTCAAAATGATGTTAATTAGAAGAAACTGGACACATACTAGCGTATGCTGCTTTTTTGATAAAAAGTAGGCAGAAACCTATTAGGAATCAGGAGGGCTACCTTGGGGGTAGAGAAAATTATTGATCAGAAGGGGACAGTGAGAGGCCTTGTGGTGGTAGTGATGAATGATTGATTGATTGTTCCCTAGTTGGGCAAAAACAATGAAAGATTTTCCACTTTGTGACTAGGGCCATCTCTGGCCCCCAGCAATCACTACCTCCGATATTCACACCTTTGTGTAGGCTCCTTGGCTTGAGTACGAAATAAAGTCGTTAACTTTTCTCACAATAGCAGGATGAGAGAGGTGTCAGTGCTAAGATCACACTTTTGGGTCTCCCTCTCCCTCTCCTCCTTTCCCCCACCTCCATCTTTCCCCTTCACTTAGATCCCTTGGTATGGAAGAAACCAGCTCCCAAGTCATAAAACTGTTCCACAGAGAAGCCCTGCCATCACCACCTGGATGCTCTTAGAAGTGGACCCCACCCCAGTCCAGCTTTCAGATAGACAGCAGCCCCAGCAGCCAGCTTGACTTCTGCCTGGGAGACCTTGAGCCACAGGCACTCAGCTAAATCTACCAGAACTATCAGATTAATAAATATTTACTGCTTTGAGCTGTTAATATTTGAAGTAATTTGTTATAAATATAATTAATGCAATAATGATTCACTGAACTTTATGTTTATAATCTGTGCACTTTTCTGTATGTCTTATTTCAAAAAGTTTTTAAAAATTAGCATGAGGTAAGTTGTGATAGTAATTGAAAAACCCAGGTTAAATGTTACAGAAAAGGTATACAGTATAATTCCATTTTTGTAAACTAAGAAAAATGGACGTGTGTGGAGTGTGGATACATATTTGTATGAACCTATGGGTTAATTCTAGTTATTTCAAGGACTGGAAAATGGAAAAATGGGACAGATGTGGAAAATTCTTAAGTCATCCTTTATGTATTATTAGAATCTGTTATTGTTAAAAACATGAATAGATAAAAAAAGAATAAATTTTAAATCTTTCAAGGTTTTCTGTCACTGTCTTCAAGTGAAAGGAGCCTCTAGTCACCACGTCACGGCCAACCTTGCTGAGCACCTGCCTGACCAAGTTCTGCCTATCAGAGGGGCTCCGGGCATTCCCAGCTGGGGCCAGGCCAGCATCAGCACCCAACTCACTTGGGTTCAATCCTCATGACATTCTCAGAGTATCTGATGTTTGGTGAGTTGTTGTTGAGCGAGAAGCAGATGTCATCAATGGTCAGGGCCATGAACTTGTCCTTCAAATCCTTTTCCAGATTGTACCTGGCTGAGCGGTTCAGCCTGAAAAGAGAGGATAAGGGAGAGGTTTTCACCCTAGAAAACCCAAGTGGCACCTACAAGTCCTTGAGTGACCCTGAAAAATGCAGCTGAGGCTAAGCAGGACACTGGGTGGCCACACTTCTGCCCTACCTCCCCATACCCCTAATGCACACACACACCGCTTGATCCTTGGTGACAAAGTGACATAACCAAACCTGGAATTCGAGACTGTCCCTCCCATGGTGACATTTTCTGATGTCACCATAGTGCAAAATTATACGAGGAGTCAGCCCTGACACACGAGGCTCCAGCACCCTCCAGTTTATCATCACACATTAAATCCAGCCCCACTGCCACCCAACACCCTAGTGTGATCCCCCACATGGAGGAGGGGGCAACTGGGGGCACAGAGACGATTTGTGGGGTCTGTGCCACAGCGGCCAGCCTGGGTGGACACA
>NW_022942545.1:0-217 GCF_012274545.1 Fukomys damarensis | reverse complement strand
AGATTACAGGGGCTGGTCTGAATTTGAATCCTGGATCTCTAGCTGGGTGTCCATGAAGATGTTTCTTTACCTCTCTGAACCTCTGTTACCTTGCTTCTAAATTAGGGCAAACACACACTCTCACACACACACACACACACACACCCTGGAAGCAGTTACAGGATGAGATTATATAATGGTAGGTTAGGCAGGAACCTGGACAGATACAGGGTGGGTA
>NW_022942544.1:0-274 GCF_012274545.1 Fukomys damarensis | reverse complement strand
TGGAGTACTTCACATTCACGAAACAGACCGCTTTCGCTTTAAACGGCTAAGTGGAGTGAGAAGCTGTCTCTCGGGGAAAACTGCACTTTAAACTGCAGAAGCCCTCTGCAAAGTGCATTTAGGTTCTAATGTCAAACTGAGCCTGTGCCCAGGTACACAGAGTTCTGGAGGGTTGTGTGCACTCAGAGCTGCTAGGCACTCTCTTAGTCCTGAGGGGCTTCGCTGCTAAAAGTGCCTCACAACAGTGTTTCTATCTCTGCCAGGCAGAGACCTA
>NW_022942543.1:0-313 GCF_012274545.1 Fukomys damarensis | reverse complement strand
AATTCAGGAAACTAACCGCTTTGCTTTCAAAGGGCTAAGCAGTGAAAGAAGCTGTTTCCCAGGAAATCTGCAGTTTAAACTACAGAAGCACTCTGCAGAGTGTGTTGTGCTCTAACCTCAAACTGTACCAATCTCCAACTATACAGAATTCTAGAGGTTTCTGCGCACTCAGAGCTTCTTCACACTCTCTTAGGCCGTAAGACCTTTTCTTGTGGAAGCCCCTCACAACAGGGTTTCAAGCTCTGCCAACCAGAGACCTACAATCAAAAAGGAATACATTTGTACTTCGTATAAGATGTGGACTTCACTGGTA
>NW_022942542.1:0-225 GCF_012274545.1 Fukomys damarensis | reverse complement strand
TGAAAAGCACATTCTAAACAGCTTGCTCGTGTACATATCAGCACATGTTGATTTTTGTTGTTGATTTAATTTCTGTAGACATTATAATGAAACAGCAATTTAGAAATTGAAGTTCAGAAGGATTCCTTCAACCCTCAGATCTTGTCTCTCATTGTTTCAACGAGTTATGATATACTGCAGAATATGGCCTACAAGAAAAACAAGGACCCTTGATCACTGAACATT
>NW_022942541.1:0-239 GCF_012274545.1 Fukomys damarensis | reverse complement strand
AGCCCCTGAGCAGTTAACTCTCTGAGCTACCTGGCTCTGTGAGTGCTGGCTGGCCAAATTAGTAAAGGTATCTTTACCATCTAGCCTAGAGTGTTCCTTCCTGGGTTTCTCATTTCTCCGCTGAGCTCCCAGAGCCTCTCTGGGTGTTAGGGCCCATCATCGTGAAGACCTTTTTGGCTGTTCACTCTCTGTGGAGTGGAAGTGAGACTTTAAGTCTTACAAGGCGATTGGAACTTTTT
>NW_022942540.1:0-462 GCF_012274545.1 Fukomys damarensis | reverse complement strand
CTGTGGTTGAAAGTGCAGTATTCCCCAGGAAACTGCTTCTTTCACCACTTAGGCCTTTTAATCGAAAGTGGTAAGTTTCCTGAATGTGAAGAACTCCACTGAGAAAGGTGCTGCAACTGTGTGCATTTACTAGTGAAGTCCACATCTTATGTGGAGGATAATTGTATTGCTTTTCCTTTGCAGATTTCTGCCCAGCAGATATTGAAAAACTGTTGTGAGGCACTTGACCCAGAATACACTTTCAGGCCTAAGAGACTGCCTAGCAGCTCTGAGTGGGCAAAAGCCTCCACAACTCTGTATACTTCGTGATAGGTTCAGTTTGAGGTGAGAACACAGATGCACTTTGAAGAGTGCTTCTGTGGTTTAAACTGAGGTTTTCCCGAAGAAACTGCTACTTTCGCCCCTTAGGACTTTCAATCCAAAGCAGTTAGTTTCCTGAATGTGAAGAACTCCATACAGAAA
>NW_022942539.1:0-236 GCF_012274545.1 Fukomys damarensis | reverse complement strand
ATAAAAGCTGTGAGAAAAGCAACAAATCACTTATAAAAGTAAACTCATTAAAATTACAGTAGACTTCTCAGTGCAGACCTTACGGTCTAGGAGATCTTGGAGTGAAGAGTTTTAAGCCCTAAAAGGTAATGCTTCCAGGGCTGGGGATGTAGCTCAGTGGTGCTGTGCTGGCCTGGCAAGTGTAAGGTGCTGAGTTCCATTCCCAGTACCAAAGAAAAAAAATAGTTTCCAACCCA
>NW_022942538.1:0-249 GCF_012274545.1 Fukomys damarensis | reverse complement strand
AGAGTTGAAAAATGAATATTCTGTGAGCGCTCCTTAAATCCACATGCATGCAAACACACACCCGTGTATGTGTACATATGTGTGTGGATGAATTTAACCTTATGGAGATAGTAGCTCATTTAGCCATGCTCTGAAGTTTCACGATGAAAATAGGATTCTGGTTTTTAAAAAGTGAATTCTTTCAGGGATTTGACTAACCTCTGCAGACTGCTAATCCTCCCCAGCCCTCCTTGTTTATCCCATACAAAC
>NW_022942537.1:0-209 GCF_012274545.1 Fukomys damarensis | reverse complement strand
AAAGCTGATATGTAGGAAGTTCCCTTGTGTGGACTGCTTGGAGTATCTTATGTGGAACCCCAGCATCATGAGTGCCATGCAGGTTCTCCAGCATTGATCCTTATACCCAACCCTGGGGATGTCATTTGTTATAGGTGTCTAGGCCAGATAAGCAGAGAAGGTGACATTTAAACAGAGAGCTCAAGAACACACAGCAGGAGCAAAAGATT
>NW_022942536.1:0-203 GCF_012274545.1 Fukomys damarensis | reverse complement strand
TTATTGCACATTTATAGCTATTGTTGCTATAATTTTAAAATTCAAATAGTTACTGACTCAATGTTGCATCACTTTTTAGTAGAATGAGTTCATCATTGGCTTTCTTATCTGGGCTGGCTGATGGACAAAAGGATTAATGGGAGACAATGAAGAATTTTGGAAGACCATTGAAGAAGCCACAAACTATCAGATAATCTGTGTTC
>NW_022942535.1:0-1088 GCF_012274545.1 Fukomys damarensis | reverse complement strand
AAAAAAAAAAAGAATGAAGAGAATACTCAAAACATTTGGGACATCAGTAAATAAAAACAATCTACGTTTTCAGAATAACAAGGGAGAAGATAATAAAGTTAAGGGCAGAGAAAGTCAGTTTAATGAAATAATAGAAGAAAATATTCTTATATTTGGCATACATATGGACATCTATACGTAGAAGGCAACAGGGTCCAAACAGACATTAAAGAAAGTATCTTTGGCATAGCAAACTGTAGTCAAACTCTCAAAAGCACAAGAGAAGAAAGAATTCTAATACATGCAAGAGAGGAGCACCAAGTCACATCTAAGGGAATCTCTGTTAGACTAACAGTAGATTTCTCAGCAGTAAACTTATAGGCTAGGAAGTAATGCTATTATATTTTAATTCTGAAACAAAATAACTGCAAATCAAAAATACTATGCTCAGAAAGACAACCTTTCAGAAATGAGGGAGAAATCAAGAAATAAATGACAAATAAATAGCCAGAGATTTCATTATCAATAGACCAGGTTTACAAAACATGCTTAGGAAAGTGTTAAACTCAGAAGTGAAAGGAAGATAACTACCACCATGAAAGCATATATAAACTCCACTAGAAGGGAAGATACACAAAGGGAAATAGACATGAATAAAAAAAATCAATAGAGTATAGATTCAAACTAGAAAGATAAACGAGAAAGTAATAGCCAGACATGTTCAAAGCAACTAGAAGAAAACTTAAAAAGTATGACACGAATAAATCATTACCTTTCAATAACAACCTTCAATGTAAATAAGCTAAATTCTTCTATTAAAACACCTAAGCTACTCACAAGAAACTCACTTCACCAGGAAAAGTGTGTGCGGGCTGAAAGTCAGTGGATGGAAAATAATATACCAAGGAAATGCAAATCAAAAGCAAGTCAGAGTAGCTATGTTTATATCTGAAAACATAGAATTCTAGACAAAAAAGTAAGAGGGGGAAAAAAGATCATTATATAATGATGAAAAGATGAATTCACCTAGCCAATAAATTGATTGTAAATCTATACGCACCTAATGTCAGACCAACTGACTTTATAAAACAAAAACAAACAAAAAAAAA
>NW_022942534.1:0-283 GCF_012274545.1 Fukomys damarensis | reverse complement strand
GAATTTTATCTGGTTTTCATTACTAACCATCGGTACTGAATATTGAAAGACTTAAATGTAACAACTCTATTGAAGTCATGCTGCTGCAGGGGCAGGAATGTGCCTGTGAGTAATGGCGAGATCTATCAGAAATGTGTTGTGGTTGTAGCCCAGCTTCAACATGAGCCTGCGCTCGCTCTCTGTCTCCAAAGCTCTAGTTATGCAAATGTCATCTGAACTTCTCTGATTGCAAATAAAATGATCTAAGGCAGTGCATGGACAGAAATGGAAACTTCGTTATGAC
>NW_022942533.1:0-219 GCF_012274545.1 Fukomys damarensis | reverse complement strand
AGTGTGATTTGAGTGATCTTCTAAGGCAGCTGGGGAAGCGCTGATATTTCCCTTTTACAGAATAAATCAGGAGCTTAGAAGTGTTAAGATATTTGCTCAAGGTCACACAAGTAATTGCAAAATGGTCCCAAAGAACAGCCAGCCCCTCTTCCCACCAGAACTAGAGGAACAAAGCTGCCTTTACCTTCACCCTCTTGTTCCAAACTTTGTAACTCAGGA
>NW_022942532.1:0-275 GCF_012274545.1 Fukomys damarensis | reverse complement strand
GGGCAGGGGAAGGGTAAAAAGGGAAAAGAAAAAAATATGAGATAATGAAAAGATGGAAATGAAGTGGTTGTAGTTAGGGAGGGGAGGAGGGGGTAAAGGAGGGCAGGGACAGGGGGAAAAAATGAGAATCAAGACTTGTCATGTAGAGGTACAAGATCCCAACAATGAATGTAACTGTACTGTATGCCTAGATTGTACCAATAAACTCAATTAAAGCTGAAAAAAAAAAAAGAAAGAAAGTGACTGCTGTATCATATGGTAAGCGCAGAAAAAAA
>NW_022942531.1:0-482 GCF_012274545.1 Fukomys damarensis | reverse complement strand
CAGAAGCAATCTCAAACACAGTTAGATCCTAGAATGAATCCAAACTTTCTCTTCTTGCAATGCATTCTTCAAAATTGCTTGCAAAACACGTTGAAGAATCGTGAGGCACAGGATTCCCAATTTGGCTCAATCCAAATTTCATTTCTACAGTTTGACGTTATTCTGGTCATCCCCCATCTAATGAAAAGGCAGGAAATGAGAGACATGCGATATGTGGTACTGTATTGTGGAAAGTGGTGTAAGGAAGAAGCAGGAAAACGAGGAGCATGGATAGAAATAAAATGAAGCCAGGTCATGAAGGACTTTTGGCTGTGAGGAAAGATGAGAGTTCACTGGGCACCTGTTCTTGCAGGGGCTCAAGGGGCACAGAAGCCTACCCGGTGGGCTTGTAGGAGTAAACATGATGCTGCCACGCAGAAAATGGTCTGGGAATTTGGAAGAGAGATCCAAGGAATGGGGGGAGCCACCAGCATGAGCTTGGT
>NW_022942530.1:0-1186 GCF_012274545.1 Fukomys damarensis | reverse complement strand
CCCTTGTCCCTGCCCTCCCTTCACCCCCTCCTTCCCTCCCCATTTGCAAACACTTTATTTCCAGTTTTTCATTTTCTCATATTTTTTCCCTTATTATGTTCCCCATACCCTTCCCACTTTCCCTACAACTTTTGCTCTTTTCTTCCCAGTACACAATGTTAGTTATCTTATTAGGATCTTATGTACTATTGCAGTTTATTCACAACAGACAAACTATTCAGTATTTACACATGTGTGACTTATTTATTTCATTTAGGAGTGTATCCTCAATGTGTATCCATTTTCCTATGAATGAGTCTAATTTCTCATTCTTTATGGCTGAGTAGTATTACACTTTATAGAAAAAACACACCTTCTTTATCCAATCTCCAAATGATGAGCAAATGGCTGTTTCCAAATTTTAGCTATTACAAACTGTGCTGCTAAAAACATGGGTGTGCATATATCACTTTGGTATAATTCTTTTAATTATTTTGGAAAGATATCCAGAACAGGTATAGCTGGGTCAAATGGAACCTCTTATCCCAGCTCTTTGAGGTACCTTCATATTGATTTCCATAGTGGTTGCACCAGTCTGCACTCCCACCAACAATGGAGAAGGGCTCCTTTCTCCCCAAAGCCCCAGAAAAATTTGTTATTCTTTGATTTCTTTCATTCTTTGTGGGGTGAGGTGGAATCTCAGTGTTGTCTGCATCTGCATCTCTCAAATGACCAGTGATGTGGTACATATTTTCACATATTTACTTGCTGCTTTTAATTCTTTGTCTGAGAAATGTCTGTTCATTTCAGATGCCCATTTCTGAATCAGGTCCTTATATTGGGGGGGCTGGTTGTTTTGAGTTCTTTATACATTCTAGATAATGGTTCTTTTTCTGAGGCACAGCTGGTAAAAAATTTTTTTCCCCACATTTTAAGTTGTCTCTTAGTTCTGTTTATGGTTTCTTTTGCAGTGCAGAAGCTTTTTAATAAGATGAGATCCCAGTTGTTGATTCTTTGTGCTAGTTCCCGTGCTATTGAGGATTTGTTCATAAAGTCTTTTCCTATGCCAATGTCTTCAAAAGTTCTGCCTGACTTATCTTCCAGCAAGTTTAGTGTTTCTGTTTTAATATTTATATCTTTCATACAATTGGATTTTAATTTAGTGCATGGTGAAGGATAAGGGTCTAGTTTTAATCTTTGGCAGGAT
>NW_022942529.1:0-207 GCF_012274545.1 Fukomys damarensis | reverse complement strand
CGTAAATGAAAACCACTGAGAAAGGCACATTGGCTGCTACAATGACTCAGTCTCTTTTAAAATCATAGAAAAAGGTGAAATACAGTGTGTCCACGCACCTGCTTGTTGACTTCTGAGATGTGGTCATGAGGATGGCAGATGTCGTACACCCAGCAACACCAGGAACTAGAGACAAAATTCCTCAGTGTCCAGCAAGCCTCCTCTAAG
>NW_022942528.1:0-200 GCF_012274545.1 Fukomys damarensis | reverse complement strand
AGTAATATACCACTTACTATACTGTGTTGAAAAATAGATCCCTTGCACTTATTCTTTACATGTACTAAAATCCTGTCAGCTGATTAGTAAGACATGAAATTGTACATACTAATGGGTATCATGTGATGTTTTTATATAGGTATATTTTGTGTAAGGTCTCAATCAGTTTCAATACATTTATCTCCTAAAATAGTTATCAT
>NW_022942527.1:0-204 GCF_012274545.1 Fukomys damarensis | reverse complement strand
GCAAATAATGATACTTTAACTTTTCTTTCCTATCTTTATTCCTTTTATTTCTTTCTCTTGTGTCATGGCCGTGGCTAATGTTTCCAATACTCTCCTGACTAGGAGTGGTGATAGTGGACATCCTTGTCCTGAGGAAGACCCAATTTAATTCAGTTGTGGGAGGAAGTGATGTCAATCCTGCAGCTCCCTACTGTATTAGCTCCA
>NW_022942526.1:0-303 GCF_012274545.1 Fukomys damarensis | reverse complement strand
AGGGGGCCACAGTGACAGACAGAGTAAAGCAAATAGTGAATTCAAGGAAGGGAGGATAGAATCCAACTCATGAGATAAACTCGTGAATTTCTAAGGATTCATTCTTTGCTTCCTTCAAACCTTTGTAAATATATAAAGAATTACTTCATGGGTCAACACATGATACAATTCTTCCAGTTGAAAGAGTGGAAATGAAATCTTCTTCCTTAAATATTAGTATATTTTGAAAGAGAAGCAAGAATTTATTGAGAACTTCATTCCAGTGGTTTAATAGGAAACAGAAACACAGAACATAAGTGAAAG
>NW_022942525.1:0-206 GCF_012274545.1 Fukomys damarensis | reverse complement strand
ACAGACAGTTGATCGAGTGCCTACACAGTGGCTCTTCCAAATGGCTTGAACTGCCTCATAGCATAGTGACCTAGGTTAATCACATTCCTTAAATGGTGGCTCAGTTTTCCAACACAAGTGTTCCAACAAAGTAAAAGCTACATTTTTTTTTTCTTTTTTGCCTCAGTAGCCACATAGCAACATAACTTTCCTTACATTTTATTGGA
>NW_022942524.1:0-212 GCF_012274545.1 Fukomys damarensis | reverse complement strand
ATTCAATCAGCAACTCCTAGGCAGAAATTGGAAAGAATCCATTGCAGAAAGAAAGATTCTAGGTAAAATGTAATAAGTAAGAAGGTACCTCCCACTCTCTGTCATACTGGTTCAAAATTGGTAGGCCTTTGTGGATGAAACAAAGCCATCATAAAAGTAAGGAGGGCATAAATAACTAACTCATTCCCTTCTCCCATCATGTCTGTGTGTGT
>NW_022942523.1:0-259 GCF_012274545.1 Fukomys damarensis | reverse complement strand
GGGATCGAATTTGGGTCGTTGCACTTTCGAGGTAGGCTGTGGAACCACTGAGATAAACCTCTGGCCCTTGAAATTATATGTTGACACAGGGCCTCACTAAGTTGCCCGGGCTGGTTTTGAAGCTTTGGTCCTTCTCTCTCAGCTCCCCCGACCCTGCCCACCGCCAGTACCAGGAATTGAACTCAGGACCTTGCACTTGCCAGGCAGGCGCAGTGCCACTGAGCAACATTCTGGTCAACTCAGCTTCCTGAATAAACTC
>NW_022942522.1:0-223 GCF_012274545.1 Fukomys damarensis | reverse complement strand
TCTACCTCGTTTGCAAATTACGGTAGTCCATGACTTAATAGGCACCATGTATTTATCTATACTACATATTTATCATTACTGTGCAGATAAAGAGGATGAGATTCACACTTTTTATGAGGTGCAAGACCTTTACCTTAACCTTGTTGTTATAACTTTGAATCTATTATCTTTCCACTCTCTGTGTTGGAATCTATTCATACTGCTGTGTGAATAAGTGAAATTA
>NW_022942521.1:0-221 GCF_012274545.1 Fukomys damarensis | reverse complement strand
AAAACAAAAGACCAAATTAAAAATGGGCAATTGAAATAAATATACATTTATAAAAAGAAGAAAGAAAAATGGGCAATAAATACACAAAATGTTCCACTCCACCCCAGCCAGCACCCCCTGCTCCTGAGGTCTCCAAAGCACAGTGCAGCAGAGGTGGCAACCAAGAGACCAACCTGGTGGAAGAAGAGACCAACACCCAGAGGAGAGGTTTGCTTCAGGAT
>NW_022942520.1:0-605 GCF_012274545.1 Fukomys damarensis | reverse complement strand
ATGGGCCTGACTAATATAGTATGCTACATTTCTATATTATATGCCAGAACACAATATTAGAATGTGATAAAAATTTTGAACATGCTTATTTTTTTCCAATCTAGAGATAAATCATGGCTTTCAGCACTATTTAGAATAGTTGAGAAATCAGGAATAATATAAGGCTATTCTTACTGTCTTGGTCTAGAGAGACAATTCTGATCATTTAAACCAATATGTTCTGTGCTCTTAATTTCTACTCAACTTTGGAAGGCCTGAGAGGTTTTAATTACAGATTTGCCTTTTTGGTGATGTTTTTCTTGGGCAAACAATGAAATTAGTTTGCAGTCGATGAGTAAATATCAAGTGACCACAGGGGTAAGCCCAGCTTGATGTTATATTTTTGTTGTAGACAGAATCCATATGTACAGAGGAGAGTTGGCATTACAGAAATAAATAATGATTATATATAAAGAATATGTTCAGGAAAGGCATATATTTATATAGGGGACATAGGCTAGAGGGAAATAGAAAAGCCAGAGGCAGAAAAGTTGTAAGCATCTTCTTGATATATCTGGGAAGACTCTCTGGAATGAGAAAGAAACAAATGTTGTTATCTATGTAAC
>NW_022942519.1:0-560 GCF_012274545.1 Fukomys damarensis | reverse complement strand
TTTTTTGGGTTTTTTTTTTTTTTTTACTCTTTGGCCAAAGTAGGTAATTATAAAAATAAAAAGCTGACTTTTGATAAAAAATAGCTAATGATGAAATGAGTTATAAGAGTAAGTCACATATATCTTCCTTAGATTTTGTTGAATTTACATTGGACATTTTTACAAAAAGGTTCTAGCATAAAATTTCATCTCAAAGTTGTACTCTTGTCATCTTGTACTTTGTTAATGCATAACATGAAGCAAAATGAAAGAATCTATTGGACTTGTTATTTGGTTTTTCAGGGGGCTGAACAGGCTCCGTACCTGTGGTTACGGAGATACAGTCATTCACTGTCCCATACCCATCTACTCTAATTCCCTCTCCCACCACACAATCCTTGGCACATATTGGTAACACACCCCTAATTTTTCCTCTTATGTTAGATCTCAAAAGCAAAATTTCTGCCACCAAAACATCTGGACATATTTATTTTAGCTTTCCTCATGGTTACATCCACTTCATGAATATATAATGAGGTCCATCACCTCCCCACCACGTGAATTCAGGACCTGAAGCTGGC
>NW_022942518.1:0-246 GCF_012274545.1 Fukomys damarensis | reverse complement strand
TGATAACTCTAAAGTCTACACCACTGTGCAGAGGCACTTTTACATAAACATTATGCCTATCCTTTATGCTAACCCTATTATCCATACTACAGTACTCTGGTACTTGCATCCCAATGGAATCTCAACCCTAACACTAAAACACATACCCTAATACTCAGGTACTTGTATTTCAACACCATTTCTAACCCCGATTCTAACCCAAACCTTAACTATAACGTTAATATCCACGACCAAACTTTTGGGTAT
>NW_022942517.1:0-200 GCF_012274545.1 Fukomys damarensis | reverse complement strand
GAAATGTTTGTGTTCTAGATCTACCTATTGTAGACTCAGTAGCACTTGGTATTCAATTTGATGTTGGAGTCTTAGTGAAAATCATGATTCCATAACCAATTTTATACACCCTTGTGAAAATTATGTTTTTGGAGATAAGAATATATTCAACTTGATATGTACTGAGTTTGATCTGTATTTAGCCTCTTGTAAATTGCCAC
>NW_022942516.1:0-208 GCF_012274545.1 Fukomys damarensis | reverse complement strand
CCAGCAGTAACACAAAAGAGAAAGCTTTCACCGGGGCAGGGCGGGAGGAGTTCCTCAGCCCAGTTCATCCCACCTCCGAGGCGGGACCCCTCCCCTTTCAGCCTTCATTTCATCAGCAGGAGATCTGCAACCGCACAGGACCAGACAGGAGTCACTACCGTGCCCAAAGTTACCCCACACTCCCCCAGTTACTGCGTCCGCCCAATAA
>NW_022942515.1:0-230 GCF_012274545.1 Fukomys damarensis | reverse complement strand
GTGGTCACCTTTTCCTACCAGACCTCACCTCTTAACTGCAAGTCAGCTGTAAGCCCCCCGTAACGCAATCACCTTCCAAAAGCCCCACTTATGAGTGCATGAGGCTCTTGGGGGAGATGAAAGCCGTAGCACTGTGTAAGATTATCCAGAGAGAAATGAATGTTAGCAACAAAGAGAAGGACCATGTCTTGACCAGAAAGAAAACTGGACAGGAACCTAGTGGAAATGGA
>NW_022942514.1:0-384 GCF_012274545.1 Fukomys damarensis | reverse complement strand
GGTAAAATGGCAGTTGTTGAGCAGTGAGAAATACTGTTCCTATTTATGTTATATTTTGCATTGACTACAAACACCAGTAACTCAGTTTTTGAAAGCTCTATGTCTGAGCTGACAGTTTGAACTAATGTTAGTTGACAGTGCTGAAGATCTCAATAGCTAACAGGAAGGTGCTATTACTATGGCAATTTTGACCATGATTTAATGAGATCCTAATGCAGTCTCAGATTACTCTGAACAGCAGACAGTAGCTTATGTGCAAAGCAGCTACTGTCACATTTATAGTTTTATGTGTAAAAAGGCCACTGTCACTCTTACAATTTTAAGTGTAAAAAGGCCATTCTCACTTTTACAAATCTAAGTGTGAAAAGGCCACTGTCACTTTAC
>NW_022942513.1:0-740 GCF_012274545.1 Fukomys damarensis | reverse complement strand
TCTAAATATTCATATTTAACTATCTAACCTGCAATTGTTTTTTTATGTTTGTTTGTTTTGGGGATCGAACTTGGGTCCTTGCTCTTGCATGAGAGGCAGGCAGCAGAACCACTAAGCTAAATCCCCGGCTCTGCAAATGATTTTTAAGAAGGAATATATAGCAATAAAGAAATACTTCTGGTAATAATTTGTGAATTTTTTGCATAGTATTTAATAGACTTACTGCTTGAAATAAAATAAAATGACTAATATAATTCAATGGAAAAGGAAAATTGAAATTGGAGATGAATTTGGCATTGATAGAAGTCAAGATAATAAAATCTTAAACTATAATTTAAATAAAAGCTTCAGGAAGTTTAGAAAAACCTTGAACTTGCTAATCAAATAGCTTTTATGGTAGTAAGGCTGGCAGAATAATTGCTTTGTTAGTCGTGAGGTATATAAGCTTTAAAACTTAGTCCTAGGTCTACAATTGGAAATAGGCATCTTTATGAGAAAATTGCAATTAATCTGAAGCCTCTACAAATGACATGCCCTTAGAGGAAAGAGCTACACATGATATTCAGATGATAGTTGAGTTTATGTTATTTTCCTGTTGCACATGTCCCTGCCTCTAACCACGCAGAGGTATAATTAACATATACATATATAATATACATAACATATATACATATATACACACATATATATACATATATACACATACATATGTATATATATACACATATATATACATATAT
>NW_022942512.1:0-2609 GCF_012274545.1 Fukomys damarensis | reverse complement strand
TGATTTTCAGATTTACATGTAGCCATTTACCTGTCTAAGATGTCTTTATCATTCAAAAATTAAAAGCAAGCTGAAAATCTAATTCTATAAGTCACATCAGAATATTATTTGGAGGGGCTGGGGATTTAGCTTAGTGGTTGTTTCTCCTGCCTCGCAAGTGCAAGGACCTGAGTTCGATCCCCAGTACACCCCCCCAAGAAAGAATACTATTTAGAAACTGTAAGTTAAGTCTTGATCATTCTGATTCTCTTCTAGAGAGTATGAACACTTTCTGTAGGTCATTGTTAGAAGTTATGATACTTTTCTTATAAACAGTTGAGAGCTTGGCAGGTTTAGTTGGATATCAGTCTTAGTACAGAGACAAGATGTTTGTGTACAATATCTTGGCTGTGATGCTCATAAAAGCTTTGAAGGTCTGTGCAGAGATTGAAAGCTGAAATTAAAAATTTGCAGGTATCTATTTTTGTTGTTTTGTTTGTTTGGGGGGATGGTCATTTTGGCTTCTGTTTATTTATTTTGTTGAACCCAGAGTCTTCATGCTGAGCTACATTCCTAGCCCTTTTTTATTTTATATTTTGAGACAGGGTTTCACCAAGTTGCTAAGTTGCCCAGGCTTGGCTGAAACTCGCCATCCTTCTGCCTCAGCATGCTGGGGTTATAGGTGTGTGCCAGCATGCTTGACTGGGTCAGTATTTAAGGAAATGTATAGGTTGGTGATTTAAAAGTCCAAGTAAGAAGGAAGTAGGGAGGGAAATAAGAAAAGAAAGAGTATGTTTGAGGGAGGAGAATTTTCCTGACATCAAAACCAGGCAAAGTTATCTGTAATTATATTACATTGCTTTATTTATTTTACAGCATTGTATTGGCACTTTAATACCAAGGTAGCCAAAGTTATAGTCCTCCACCGTCCATAGGCATCTGTATCTGGACTTAATCAAATGACCAATGTCCTTTTGGAAAAACATTACCTTCCCAAGATCAGATGCTAAATGCAGAAAAATTAAATTGTTGAAGGGCTTTATACCAGAAACATGGGCCAACTCCCTGACTGGACTTGATGTGCCTACTTTGAGAAAGGTAAATGTGAAATGAAGTAAGAAATAAATAGAAAGAAAGTGGATAATGGCTGAGGCCAAAGGCTCTAACAAATAGATTCTTCAGAACAAAATATCAAGCATAATTTTGTCCCCTCAAGACACGTTTAGAGCCAAAACTTGTCTCTCCTTAATTTGCATTCAGATGCCCATAAGGTTGCCACACTTCAGAGGCTAAAGCCTCTGTCATTACTGAAACAAAGCACTGCTACCTAGGAGGTAACAGATCTAAGCACCAAAATTATGGGAGTGACTAAGGCAGATGCTTACACAAAACAATGCAGACCCACAGTGCTGTTAGATGGCACAGCACTCATGTGTTTCTGGGCTTTGACTTTCATTTCAGAGGTCATCCTTATTACTTAGGACCCATATTTGGATATCACCTACAGAAACCCCCCATATGAACCTCAAACATCTTGATGTGCAATGGAACCAAGAATCATTTTGTAATTATAAATCTGATGATGAGGTGTTGAGAAAAGCAGATGGCTATAAAGGTGAAAAGCTAACTTCCTGGTAGAGCCAGTGGTATATGCCGAACCAGGTGTTTTCTCCTGTGTCATGGTTGAAAAGCTTGAAAAAACAGGAAAAGAACATGTAGGTTACTGAGCTCATTCAATCACATGAGATCTCACAGTGGGCTCAGGCACTGGTCTAAAATATCTGAATCCTGTGGTTTCCCATGGGAGGCCCCCTCTCATGTGCAAAGGCACATTTGAGAGGGACCACTACCTATTCAAACTTTTCCTTGGGTTATTTTGAGGCACAAAATATGTTTACAGTTGTACTCAAGCAATTAGCAGACGGTGGTACCAGTATAGATTGTGGATTTAAACAACAAAAACTATGGCCCACCACATCAGAGCTTTAGGAGAAATAAGAGCAGGTGTAAGACTATTAGAACACACAGAATTTGTTGTTAATGAATTCAGCCCCTTGGCCCTCCATGTAAGAACAGGATTTCCAACTATACCTGACTCTGACAACAATTCAAAGGGTAGCAAGCAGCTTCATGGTATGAGCATGAGATTCTACCCAACAGAACAAACTTTAACACAATAAGCTGGAGCACAGTGGTAGGGAAGAACATGTACCCTAACCTAAGTAGGGCTCTCTGATATATTACTTCAAATGGAAGCAGAAGTAGCCAAGGCCATTCACCTGGCACACTGAATACCAAGTCACAGGGAGTCCATTTGTGGAAAACACTCAGAGCCTCTAATTTACGAGAGTTTCTAAATGGAGCCTGTGATTTACAACTGTGCCAGCTAACTGCTTTGCCACTACGAATAGACCAGAATAAGATATACCCAATTTCACACTTTGTAGGCATAGGGCATATGTTAAGCTTTACTCCCACCCTCCTAACAGGAAGCTGACGATCCATCTTAAAAGACCTGTTCCCAGAGGGAACCTATTACCAATGAGAGGAATGAAGGCATCTGGTTATGTCCACAGAACACTCAGAACCCTAAGCTCAGCCAGATATGCTCTTTGGCTTATACTCTAGTG